>NW_017732468.1:85663-98525 GCF_001890085.2 Hipposideros armiger | reverse complement strand
TCCCAAGCCAGCTCCTAACCAACACGCCATTCGGCCGGCCCCAGAATAATATTTTTAAACTAGGGACTGGCACATGATGGCCTGTGGGCTTAATCAAAACATTTGTCTGGTAATTTTTAAAATAAAGTTTTATTAGAAAAGAGCCGCACCCATTCATTTTCATATTGTAGACGGTGGCTTTCATGTTATAATGTCACAGTCAAGTAGCAACAGAAACCATATGATCTACAAAACTGAACATATTTACTACCTTGGCCTTGACCGATAACATTTGCAGATCCCTGTTTAAACCCTTGTCACACAATGTGTGATCCAGGGACCAGCAGCTGATATCAGCATCACCTGAAAGTCTGTTAGAATTGAAGATAAGCAGTCTCACCCCGGAACTGCTAAATTACATCATGTATTTTATTAAATTCCTTAGTAGATTCACATAGACAATAATGTCGCACATACATTGTCCTAACATACACTTCTGGCCATATCATTCCTCTGTTCAAAAACCTTTCTGAAACTTCCCCTAACTGATATCAGCAAGAACTGTGGTATGCATGTGTGTGCCAGTTAGTTTTAGTTTACACTTTACAGACCTCAAAATATGAAGGACCTAACCAGGAAGAGTCGCCATGGAAAGTGTTTCAAATATATTTATCTACATTGGCAACAGAGGGTTTGCTAAGTAGCTAAGTAGCATAAGGGATGACACCATGGACGTTTCTTAGGGAAATGCATAGAGCTGAACACATGGGTGGCTAGAAGGATGGAACCAGGACTTGGTTGATGAACATTTAAGGATTGGTGAGCCAGTAGCTTTACTCCTTGGCGTGCTCTCCTAGGTTAGATGATCTATTTGGCCCTGCCTCCCTCCTCTTTCACAGAGAACTCTTGTCTCCTAACCCAACCTGAAGGTCAGCTGATCAAGCCAGGAGAATATCGGTGCATCTGCTTCCAAGTTCATGACCAAGTGGTACTCCACTGACCCTTCAGGAACCTAGTCCTTCTTGTGTCTGTTTACCAACATTCTATTAGTGACATACTCTCTCTGTCTGGGACTGTCTGTCACTAAACCATGCTGCCTGGCAGCCAGGTTATAGGGGAGGGTGCTAGTGATCCCCTGCATTTAGTTATTGGTGACAATTAGATATTTACCAAAAGAAAATGATGGTCAAGTAGCTCAAGTGGCTTAAGTAAGCTTACACCAGGCTATCTGCTGGCTACTGCCCAGATCCACTCAATGTATCATGTCCCCATTTCATAAAAGGTAGAATCATGACTTTACCAGATATAAAATGAATATGTGTTAAAGATGTTATTTAATCCAATATTAATAAGGAGATTAGTAATATATTACAAGTTTGAAGGAGTCAAAGAAGCATACATTTATATGGAGTAAAAGAATATTGAAGTGAATTTATAAATAGATGCAAGGGTGGGGAGAGAAGTTGATGGGTCTCCCACTGGACAGAATTTATTTGCATGTATACAGACAAGAATTATTTTGCATTACTATTAGTTACAATTTACTGGGTTGCAAAATAGCTCAAAGGCACTAAAAGGCAAGAATCATTTAACCCGGAATGTTATATGCATAGTTTTCCACTGGAATCACCTAGCACTCTTTTTTTTGCCTATTTTGAATTTCCTTTCCTGTGGAGACTTATTTCCCCAGAGTAATATCAGGGAGCAAGCCATGGGTCCCCACTGTTCCCAGGCTTTGCAGACCCCTATTCAATTTTCTCAGGGCACTTCTCATTTTAGCTTGTCAGCATCTCCCTTGGTCATGCATCATGTTTTCAAGGACTAATCCTTAAGGAAATAAACAAAAGCTCAAAGGGAAAAACTGGGATGTAACATATGCTACTGTTTCAGCGACATAACCTCTCTTGAAACAAAAAGAACAGAACAAAAGGTCTGCAAAGAATGGCGTCTGCCGGGAGAGAAAACACAAACTAACACTCCAGTAAAGAAATTATTTAGCCACACTATGAGATGCCTGTGGAAGAAGAGCAAATGGGAGCAGGTTCATACTAGAATCTGCCTAATAGCTTCACCCTTTAGCCCCCTTAGTGTCTATTGGCCAGTATGATCAATAGACAGATAGGGATTTAAGGAGGCCTGGTTCAATGGCTCAACATCATTCATTCATTTTGACCTGACAACCCAAGGAGAACAGAGTTTTTGCCATTTGCATGAACACAAGTCCCACCTTGAACCTTGGCTCTAGTAACAAGTCCCAGCTCTGTGTTGCCCACCTCATGCCCTACAAATTCCTTCAAAAAGCAAATGTGATGATTGAGTAATGGTAGGGTGCAGGGCTTGACCTCCTCTTGCTAGTAGGATTTTTCTCCCAATAACGTGTATTCTCCTGATGGGGTACTGGGTCCTGTTGCAGCCTTACTTAATATTACGCTCCCAGGAAACATGAACTACCCACCCCACAGGCCCCCCCATGGCCCCCAACTTGCTCCCCGTTTGCAGAGCTCCACTTTGCACACCATCCTCGACTTCCCTCAGCCAGCTACATGGTGCAGCTGACAGCCATGTCCATCATGAGGTGGTGTTCTCTGTCAAGTCCAATGTGGACCACCTGCCACTCCCTTCGCTTTCTCTTACCCCACCTACCTCTGCCACAGGGGCCTGATTGCCCAGGGTCTGCTCCCTCACAGTCAGCCCTTCCAATCTCAGCAATGCTGCTAAGAACTGATATAAGCCAATCTGTACACAGTTCTCAGGTCCTTTTGTTGGTGGTTGCCACTACCATCGGAAGGTTTGAGGTGGGTGAGTGTTAGCTACTTGCCTATAATTTCATTACCAAGTTTCAACAAAAATGTGTCTCACATCAACTTTTGCCATAGCCACACATTTTTAAGCAAAAAATTTATTAGCAATTAGGACAAACCAGTTCATAGAGCTATTCTATAAATTGTTGCAGCCCCAGATCACTGTCCCTTTAGAGGTTCTGACCATTAGGTTGCCAGAAAGTTTACTGAAAGTAGATAAAACAATATCTCAGAGATAATATGAGTCACACTAAAGTCAGCTTCAGAACCAGAACTCTGAAATTGGACCCAGGACCATTTCACACCTTCCCTAAGGATTCAGATTGGAGGCTTCACTAGGTTATTTTTAATGGAAACTTAAAAACATGTATAAATGTAAAGAGAATATTTTAATCAATCCCTATATACCCTTTGGGACTATAAATATATACAGAGGGTGCCAAGAAAAGGTATACACATTTTAAGACAGGAAAACTTTATTAAAATTGTAATACTCAATATATACCGGTAACAAAAAAATGAATACAAGTCGCCTTTGACTTCTGCAATTACAAGAGGTGTTCAAAGTGGTTACCATCAGTATCCAGACACTTCTGATTACAGTGAACTACTGCTTGAGCAACATTGACCAAAGTGTCCATTTGTATACATTTTTTGGCACCCCCAATGTGTGTGTGTGTGTGTGTGTGTGTGTGTGTGTGTATAGTGGCTTGGCTGTAATATCATATGATATATAGATATAGATATATAGATATAATATAATATCATATATCAAAAATGCCATATATGTCATATATTTCAGCCAAGCCACATAATCTAAATTCTGTTAATTTCACAAATGAGAGCTCACTTCTATGAACCATTATGCTGATTAACAGCAATTAGCTTCACCATTAAACACATTTATTAGGCTAATCAGCAAAATGTTTGGGTTACTCAGAAATAAAGATAGCTGAAGCCCTTGCAGTAGACACCTTTAGGGTAGAGCTTTCCTAGTAATGATGCTAGCTGACCACCCTGGAGTGTCAATCCCTAATCAAAATCCTAACTATACCTAATATGCCACTTATGCTAGCTTACATATAGTGGATACAGGGTGTCTCTGAAGTATTTCACAGGGCATCACGGACCCCTTAAGAAGCATCATGAGATATGTGGCTTCTTTTGTCATCAATTCCCGTGACTTTGTCTAGATGTGAAAGTCAAGAGCCAAGGCATCGGAAGTCAGCAGTCTCCAAGACAGAACCTGTGTTCCTTTGCTAGGAAAGCTGCGTAGGAAGAGGCCTTCTCCGAGCCAGCTGAGGGCCCGGCTGGACACCCCACATAGGATTCTCATTTTGATTCCCACACCAGGTAAGGCAGGAACTATCATCCCCATCATATGGACATGGAAATTCAGACTCAGAAAGCTTAAGAAACTTGCCCAATGCCTGGAGCCACCAGTAAATCAAGCTCTGCCAAGTTCTGCATGGAAATGAGAGGGAAAATAGGAAGGGTCGTTTCTGAAAATAAGAGGACAAGTAAAGGCTGTACCATTTCACGTCCAACAACCCGCACGGGGCCATGGTTCCTGTGTCTGTGCTTTATTTCATCTTGAACTACTGGCCACATGTACAAAGAAAAGTAAAGAATCTCTCATATGTGAACACTGATAAGCAGAAACAAACATTTATCAGAAATATCCCAACAACACAGGCAGAGTGGGCGTTTAGAATTGTCTGCCAGATTTATCTAAAGACCACCTGAAAAAAGAGGTCCTCTCAAGAAAACCCTGAAGCCGTGAATTTTCTAGAAAAATGTTCGCATTGTTCACACCCCTCCAGTGTTAAGAATGTGACATGAAAAACGTGCAGATTAAAACGGAGGGAACTGATGTGTGTGGAGCTGCAGCTCAGTGCCACACACATGGGCATTGCATGCACAGCCCTACTTAACCCTCACAACAAGCCTATTGATTAGATGCTATTTCCAAATGGGAATGATTCTCCCATTTTATAGATGAGGAAACTGATGTCAAGAGGTTAGGTAGCTCACTCAAAATCATTTGGCTAGCAGGTACTAGAACAGGGCTGCAGATTTATGAACATAAAAACTTACCAGCTCCTTTATTTTCTTCCTGGACTTCAGAATAGGTTTGGCCTAGACTCACAAACACTGGGAGGCTGTTCCCCAAAACACAGACCTTCAACTCTCTATGAGCCTTATCCTATCCTGGATTCTAAATCCCTCTCATTTTCTGCCAGCTCCCTTCACTGTCACAGAAACCACTGAAGGTTCTGAATTTACATTATGTCACCTATTTAATCTCATGCCTGGTTTAATCTTATTTAAACTGAAAACTGTTTTTGTTGTTGTTGTTGTTGTTTTAAATGTATTGGGGTGACAATGGTCAACAAAACTACATAGATTTCAACTGTATAATTCTATAATACATTGTATTGATATTGCATTATGTGCTTATCACCCAGAGTCACAGTCAGTTCTCCTTCCATCACCACATATTTGAACCCCTTTACCCTCGCCTACTACCACCCTCCCCTCTTCCCCTCTGGTAACCACTAAATTGTTGTCTGTGTCTATGAGTTTTTGTTTGTCTTGTTCCTTTGTTGCCTTCAGTTTTATATACCACATATGAGTGAAATCATATGGTTGTTGACTTTTTCTGTCTGATTTATTTCACTTAGCATAATAATCTCAGGATCCATCCATGTTTTCAAATGGCACTATTTCAGCTTTTCTTATGGCAGAGTAGTATTCCATTGTGTATATATACCACATCTTCTTTATCCAATCATCTACCGAAGGACACTTTTCTTGTTTCCATGTCTTGGCCACCGTAAATAAAGCTGCAATGAACATTGGAGCACATGTATCTTTATGGATAAATGTTTTCACATTTTTGGGGGTAGATACCCAAGAGAGGGATTGCTGGGTCATATGGTAATTCTATTCTAGTCTTTTTTATTTTTTGAGGAACCTCCATACTGTTTTCCATAGCAGCTGAACCAATTTACATTCCCACCAACAGTGTATGAAGGCTCCTTTTTTTCCACAGCCTCTCCAACATCTGTTAGTATTTGCCTTGTTGATGATAGCCATTTTAACAGGTGTGAGGTGATAGCTCGGTGTGGTTTCGATTTGTATTTCCCTAATAGCTAGTGAAGTTGAGCATTTTTTTTGTATGTATTGTTGGCCGTTTGTATGTCCTGTTGGGAGAAGTTTCTGTTCATGTCCTCTGCCCATTTTTTAATTGGATTGTCTTTTTGTTGTTGAGTTGTATGAGTTCCTTATACATTTTGGATATTGGCACTTTCATCAGAGGTGTTGTTTGCAAATATTTTCTCCCATTCAGTTGGCCGCCCCCCCTTTTTTTTTCCCTCACTGCTTCTGCTTCTGCTGAGAAGCAAAGGTAGCATTTTTGGTATTGCAACAAATAATTTGGGAATCAAAAAAAGTATATAATGACCATTTCTCAACAGAGCAGAGTTCTTTTGGAGGACACTAACATAATCAAATAAAAAACCAAGTTAACCTATGGGAGTTTTTTTGCAGTATTAATAACCAGTGTTTCTTGTTTGTTTTGTTTTGCTTTTTCTCCCTGGAAGTGTATAATGAGAGTAAACTGCCAATAATTAATTACAAGAGAAAAAGCCTCAAATACCATTTGCAGTCATTTTATAAAGCTGATTTCCCTCCATTAGCATGGCACTGGCATTAGAAGAAATAGTAAAAGATTTATGTACTTCACCTCCATTATTGTAATTAATTCTGTGTAACAATGCTGCAACTCTCTGAGGCATTAGAAAGTCTGAATCTCCAGCCAAACTCTGAGACAGTATGTCTAACTTAAGAGTTAAAAGCATAATCATTCCACCGACAAAATTTTCATTAAGCCCTCACTTAATGCCAGGTTTTAAGTTAGAAACTGGGAACTCATTTATCCAAATATTTAAAGAGTACAACCTATCCACCACTAGAGATAGAGAAGTGATAGGTATTAGGGATAGAGAGGCTCCTGTGTCAGAAAGAACTTGATTGGCTTTTGTTCCCAGTTTCTGGGAGGGAGGCTCTAACCCATTGGAATTTCCACAGTAATAGAGGTGTCTTTGTTATTCATGGTGCACCCCTTAAACCACACCTGACTTCATGCTAATAAGGTGACTTGCAGTAGCCTCCTGGAAAGTTTAAGCTAAGGAATGACTCAAGATGGGGGTGGTTAGAAGACTGGGGCTTTGAGCCATGTGATATCAGCCTACCTCTGGGGAAAGGAGTGGGGACAGAGATTGAGCTCACCCTCATGGCCAGTGATTTCATTTATCTAGCCAACATAATGAAACCAATAAAAAATTCTAAATACTGAAGCTCAGGAGAGCTCCCCTGGTTGGCATTATACTTGGGATATTGTCACACATTGATAGGCCAATAGGATGACATGTCGCTAAGGACATGGAATCTTCACATCACAGACCCTCTCAGACCTCACCTTATGTGTATCTTCTTTTCACTGGTTCCAGTTTGTATCCTTTCACTACAATAAAACTGACATAGTAAGTACAGCCCTTTCCTGAGTTCTATGAATCATTTAGAGAATTATCAAATCTAAGGGGGTAGTGGGAACCCCCAAATTTGTAGCCAGTTGACCACAAGTGAGGGTGGCCTTGGAACCCTCAAACATGCAGTTGGTGGCAGTTTTGAGGAGACCGTGCCCTCAGCCTGAGATATATGGCCTAACAATTTGGAGTGGTTGTCAGGAGTCATTGCAGAGGTGAAGGTGAAAAAGGCCTTGCCCTTCTCAAACTTGTATTCTTATGAACAAAGAAGGTAGACAATAAGCATGCTAAGAAGTAATTGCAGCAGAGAGATGGAAGTGCGAGGAAGCTTAGGCCGGTTAATGCGATTGGCAGAGACCAGCTGGCGAAGAGACAGGACGTGGTCGGGAAGACCTTTCTCACCTCAGAGTTGAGACTCACGTGAGGAAGGAACTCTGGCCCTGTCCTTCGATTATCATCAAGCAGGACCCACAAAAAACTAGTCAAAATCAGCTACAAAAAATTCAGCTTTCCAAAAAGCTACTCTTAAAAAGTTGACTAGATGGTAAATTTTCTGCTACCTGAATTTTTCCCATTCACTTCCGTTATGAAATCATGGGCAGGGTACCGTGGAAGATCTATGTGGACAGTGATGGGCTGGACGCACCAAAGGAACTTGAAGTCAGAGCGACATTACAGATGAAATGGGTGCTGAAAACTCTCCCGATGCCCTTTCCTCTTCATCCATCCACTCGCTCCACTGCACTCTGACCCAATGGTTCACAAACTTCAATATGCGTGTGAATCAACAGGGACTCTTGTTAAGATGAAGATTCTAATTCAATAGGTCTGGGACCTGAGAGTCTGAATTTCTAGTACGTTCCCAAGGGATGGCGATGCCACTGGTCTGAGGACCTCATTTTGAGTAACTCTAGCCCAGCACTACCCAACAGAAAGAAAATGTGAATCACAAATGCAAGTCAAATATGTGTTTTCACTTTTACCTTTAAAAAGCAAAACGAATATTTTGAAAACTAAATGTTTTATTTAACCAAATTTATTCAAAATATTATTTCAAAATCAACATAAAATATTAATGTATTCTCAATCTTCTCAGTGTACTAAGACTACAAAATCCAGTGTGTATTTGATACTTATATCTCAATTTGAATAGCCACATTTTAAGTGCCCTGTAACCATCTACAGCTAGTGGCTACCACATTGGTCAGCGTGGCTGTATTACAGTGCAGCTCTAGCTAGTGAGTAGTCTTAGAAGGTATTACACTTACAAAATCCAAGCCTTTGACTGTTGAAGCAATTCCATTTTAGTGTTTTACTTCTTATAAGCAACCTTTAGGACTATGTGATAATTATGCTGTTTTTCCAGTATCCTTTGTAAATTAGTTTCCACCTTATCGATTAAAGTATATATGAATTATATATGTGATAGATGATAAATAATGATACATATATAGAATATGAATATAGATATATAGAGAATGTATCATATATATGATATATATTGAATGTGAATATATAGAGATATATATCATCTATATGATAATACAGAATATGAATATATGTATATTATTATACAGATATATGTACATATATTCAGAATTGCAGCTTCTGTTGTTCAAAAGGTTGTTATGATAGCTTCTTACTGGTATGAAGTAGGAATTTTCACAGGTATTTTCTTTAAGCAGAGTTGTTGGACACGGGAAATGGATAGTTTTCCTCCACCTGAATTCTCCCAATTGCTAGTCCACATTAATAAAAGTCAGCAGATGATCACTCAAATGACCTCCCTTTCTAGTAATGCTATTAGCATCTTTCATCTAAGCCTCCCAAGCACATTAGGAGCACAGCTAAAGCTCTGAAATGCCCATAACTCAAATAGCCCCAATTTGCAAACAAACTGATAAGGTGGCCAGTGTCTGAATGATTTGTTTCCAAACCCAAAACCCACTCTAGGAGATTGGTAATCAGAAGTCATTGCTCTGGGCACCATCCACCATTATTTGACCTCCTATGGACACTGCATTTTCTCCCTTGAATTGATTTTCCTAAGTCACCTAAAGCAATGGTCTGGTGAAGAATGATGTTGGCAAAAAGGAAGAAAATGAGCTTTTGTGATCATTAAAATAATGATTTTTCACATAAAGTCATAGTTGGAAGTAGATATCTTTGCACACTGAGAATGATCAATTACTCCAACTAGAGAAAATAAGGTTACAATTCATGGTAATTAGCCCTGGATGAAAATAGTAATAATGTGTTTTTATAGACAGAAGGGAAAGCAGATGTATTTTTTTTTTCCTGAATTGCCAAGAGCAATTGTAACAGGGTGGAACATCTCCAATAGCAGAGACAGGTGTCATTTACCCAGAATGCACATAAGTGCTAGTATTCTTTCTTCACTCCCTGGTATTTCACCAACGGCTTGTTTACAAAGGCCTTTCATCAGCCTCAAGCATATAGATATTTTCGTTATTCACTATTAACCATTTTTTAACACCTATCTTGCCAGCCACTGCAATGAGAACCTCCACAGATGTTATCTATTATTATGAGTCCTCATAATAATACTAGAAAGGACAAACTTTTATTAGTTCCATTTTAGATGAGGGAGGTTAATTAACTGTCCAAGGTCACAGATAGGAAGCATGAAAGACAGGAGCTGATCTCATGCCAATCTGACTCCAGATTTCCGTGCTGTTAACCATTATCTCACACCACCCTTTTCAGGTTTGAAAAGCCCTAATGGTTTAAAATATTATTTTTCTCGTATAACAAGCCATATCCTGACACTTGCAATTTCCACCTCTTGGTACTAGCTCAGTATTTTGAGGCCAAAGAAAACCAGTTTACTCTTTGCCTAATTTATGTCTGGGGATAACTGTGCTTTCTCTGAGACATCTCTTTCCTGAACTACCAAATTCTAGATTCCTTCCACTGCCCAATAACTCATCTTCTGTCACCTTGTATAGAGTTCCCATCTCATTTGAATCAGTCGTTCTATATACTCTGTCAGCCAGTCTGCTGGGTTGGAAGAAGAGTTTGAAATTATGGTAGAATTACTTGTAGATATCAGGTAATCATAGGTACTATTAAGTAGCAAGGCATTCTGGAAAGGGTTTCTCATTTGGGAAACTATAGTCTTTGTGTTCTTCAACCTCCCTCTCAGAAAAATAAATAAATAAATAATCTAAGGGTAGGTGCTCTCGTAGAATAAACCCACAAATGGTACCAATAAAGAACAGAAAAAAAAAATAGAGAATCAGCTCACAGGACCGGTAAGTGTGATAGATTGCAAAATCAGCCATTATTCTCCATCCCTTCCTATGTCCTTGTTCTTTGCAGTGTGTATTTGCAGCCCTTCCAGTCAAAAGATGGTCTGTGTACCTTCTGTTTGAATATGGGCTGGTACTGTGATGAGTTTTAGCTAAACCAATGAGGCAGAAGTGACTCTGTGCCAGTTCTGTCTGAGGCTAAGCCTAAAGAAACTTGCAAGCTTTCTCTCAGTCTCTTAGGAATCTGCCTAGCTGCCATGTGAAAACTGCAGGCTAAGCTGCTAGAACCTGAGAGACTACATGGAGCAGAGACGAGCTGTCGTCATTCAGTCTGTGTGAGATAAGCCAGCCCCTGTCCAGCCCAACAGCTGACCACAGGAACGTAAGTGAGACCAACTGAGACCAGAATAACCACTCAGCTAAAGCTAGCCCAAACCACCAATCTTCAGAGCCATGGACTAAATAAATAGGTGCTGTTTTAGAGCAACTAGGTTTTAGGGGTATGGAGTGTTAACAATAAAAGTTAACTGATATACCATGTCTATAGCTAACATATAATATCCTCAAGGAATGATATGCAGTATTAATAAATATGCAATAAATACAGAGTAGCACAGCAATTATAAAATAAACTCCTTTTGTTTTAACAATATATGCCTGGTGTTGTTACTTTTGTTTACAAATATCTAAAAAAGTGGAAACAATGGGCCATGTGGAACAAGTAAGGGAATTTCCTTCTCCTTAAACACCACACAAATGGCCATGGACCAATGCATTATCTCAATAAATCATGGTAGTTCATGTACATATTTACATTAAAGAGGGTTCATACAAGTGGCTATTTCTATATGATACGGAGACATCTGATTCTACCATGTTCTCACTCTGTCCTCCTGTCTTGGTCAGTTGTTGAAAGCCAAGAAGTTCCTCACACACATATGCACAAAGCATCAAAGACCTTACAATAAACTGTAGCCTTTCCCTTTGTTCTCAATAACAGATGCTGAGTATTCACATCTATCACCCTTGGAAATTCTGGCAGGTCGTCAAGATTTGTGTTCCAACCGTTCTGAAGGCTATTCTGAATCGCTTTTGTATGTAATATCCACTCCATTGCTTTCCCATACTGAAAAATCTAAATAAGAAAATGACAATGGACTCAGTTAATATAATTAATCACTGGTGAAGACAGAACATTTTCTATCACGTTATGAATTCAGAGGAACTCAATTCCCAGTTGTAACTTCTGAGATGAATGTGCTTCATGCACTTGTCAATCTTCCAGTCTTAAAATGACACAGTGGCAGTATTTGGTAGAAATATCAGGGGATATTAATCAGAAATTAAGCCATTTTAGTATTCAATTTGCTAAGTGGTAACAATTGGTAATAACAAATGGGAAACTTTATTTTGTACATTAACAGTATGTTTGTTGCAGGCATTGTAGTTGTCTTGGTTAGAGCAGGAACTCTCTAATTATACCACCTGATTGGAAGACTGACTTCACCACGTGGTAGCTGTTGACCTTGGACAAGTTCATAGATATATCTATACCTGAGTTTCCACATCTCAAAAGTGGGGATAATAATACTTCTACAATGGTTAATATGAGGATTAAATGAGCTACCAGCTTTTTTTTAGTATAATATGCTGGAGGCACTGCTATTTTTTACACCAACAGGGGAAAAAATGGCATTGGATTACATACTGATTTTGGAGAGTTTAAATATGCGTTTGTGGCATGGGGTAAGAATATCTTAGAAGTGGTGAGATTTATTTAGTAGTGTTTGCAAAGTGCTACATATGTTTTTGCTAAAACAAACTAACAAATATGTATATAGTGTTTCATCATTTGATCAATGTTCATACTCTATTTAAAAAAAATTCATGGAAACCCCCAACCCTGTGTTGGAAAATTATTTCATATAATATACCATTAATATGAACAAAGAGAAGACTACGCAAACATCTTATGTTTCTAGAACTTTTCCAACTCTGAAATCAAATTTATGAATAAAAATTAGAATAAAACTATAAAACCACTAAAGCAACATTATTCAGTTGTTTTCCTGAAAGTGAATTGCGGTACTTACTACTGAGATACAGGCTCAAGGGAATGTGGCATCCTCTACAGTAGGATTTGCTGAGGCTTGATTTGCCTACTACTTTTTTTTTTTTTTAAGATTTTTTTTTTATTGGGGAATGGGGGATGGGAACAGCGCTGGGGAGTTGGGGGAAGGGGAACAGACAAGTTGCTGTC
>NW_017732468.1:43571-85614 GCF_001890085.2 Hipposideros armiger | reverse complement strand
GCTGCTGGCTACACACGGTAGCCGGCAACCCACTGCCACAGGGACTGTAGCCTACGCAGTCGCCGGGACTCAGGGCAGCCCAGCTCCAGCTTGAGCTGTTGTTCAGCATCTTAGCTGTAGAGAGCAGTGTCACTGGCCCTCATGTGTGGGATCCGAATGGGGGCCCCCTGGCGTCCCAAGCCAGTTCTTAACCATCGCGCCACTCGGCTGGCCTGCCTACTACTTTTCTCTATTCAAACACTCTCTTTTCATAACCTAAATGAGGGGCTGACCAAGTGGCTCAGTTGATTAAGAACTTGCTCAAGAGTGTGAGCTCTGAGCAAAAGCAGTTCAAGTTGGCCCAAGCTGAGCTGCCAACAGGTAGCAGGATGGCTCAGCTAAGAAAAAAAAACAAAAAGCACCTAAATGATATCATTTGTCCTTCACTAGGAAGAAAGGCACAATTTTCTAATTAAGTCCAACTCTGTTCTTTTTTTTAAATTTATTTCACCACAAAACTTAAAAATAATAAATTGGCATATCTTGACATTAACACCATTAGAATACAACGCAAACATGGATTCTGATATATTTTGGTACTTCTCAGTTAGGAGGTAGCCATAGGCAATCAAGAATATGCTCTTTTGTTTTTTAAAGAACATAATAACAACTAAAACCAGGAATTAATATCTATCTATCTATCTATCTATCACCTATTTATTGATGTATCTTTTAGATCTCAAGTACATGTCAGCAGAGCCATCATACTTTGGCAGTTCATAAAAATCAACTTGAAAAACATGATTACAATGCAAAGAGGGTGGACTTTGGAATCAAACTTTGGGTGACCACTTCCAACCAGAGATGGCACCAGCCATGGAACTGTCTCAGCTTTAGCTTTTTTCTTTTTATAACATAGAGATCATAAAGATGAGTATGAGAAGCTCTTGGGTGGTACTATTCAATATCCCTCAAGAATCTGGAAATGTAATAGGATTGGCTTTTAAGTGATAAACCGGAAAATGGATGCAAAATGGATGCAGGTAGATAAATGAAAAGTGAGGTTATTTACATACTTCACTAATCACAATTCATTTCTCAGCTTCCAGGGAATAAAAAAAGAGTAACTTCAATAGTCAGTGTGCACTGTTTCTGTACCCACCAACTAAGTAAAAATGAACACATGCTACTGAGTGAGGCCCCAAGTTAGTCGATTATACAAATAGGGTCAATTCCTGCTCATTGTGCAGTACCCGGCCCCAAAGGTGAGCCGTACCTGTAGTACTTGCATGGAGAAACACAATCAGTTCCACTTCCATCAGAAAAATGAGCCACTGGACTAACAAAGAGATGCTATGTCAACCTCTCACATGATACAAACACAAGTAGTATATTTTACAAGCAATTTAAGGGCTATCCAAGGGAATTTGACAATAATACCAGGACTTCCTTTTAAGCCTAAAAACCTAATCTTCACTTAAGATGTGGTTCTATTGTAGCTAAGGAAAAGAAATGCCCATAAAAAGGAGTCAGTCACCACTGGAATAGAAAGCATGACTCACTGAGCCTGATAGTGTCCGAGGGACTAGACCTCAACCTGACCACCTTCCTGATAGCAGGCTACCTCCTTAAGAGGAGTATACTTCAGGCGATCTTAGTCCAACACCTCAGTGTTTAAGGTCATGTGTCTCGCTTCCCGTTCTGGGAACATTCATTTTTTTGGAAGGAGATGAAGCAACCTTTCAAATACTTGGGTTTTTCAGGTGAGTGTCTACAGAGAAATAGATTGTGTCTTGTGAGTTCATTTACATATTCTTGTGATCTTGTTCAAACCGAGATTACAGCTTGAAAGATGGAGTTTCTGCAGGGGTAAACAAAATCCACTCCCCAAGTTTATGAGACAGAGTGCCGGGCCTATGCAAGACTGTGAAAAAAAGCACCAAGACGATGGATGCCATCTTTCAAGGATATTTAGGAGGCAGCTGGCTACGGGCTATGGTGCCGGGGCAACTGGATTCAAATTCTGGCTTCAACATTTATTATCAACATGACATTGGACAACTGCTTAATCTGTCTAGCAAGTGGTCTCCTCATCTGTAAAATATGAGTAATAGTGAATACTCAGGTTGTAGCATGTATTAATAAAGTAAAGCTGATAAGGTGCTAATCACAATATGGATCACATAGTCTGCACTCAATGAATATTAGGCTGTGGCCAAGCTAAAATTACTACCTCCTATACTATCACCATGCCTTTAATAAGATCTTTTCTCTACTATTTTATTTTTTACAAAACCACTGGGAACAATAATTAGAATCTAATAAAGTTCCTAGCACAGTGCCTGGCACATAGCAGCTGCTAAATAAATTATAGCTCTTTATAAGGCAATACAGTATCATGATGATCAATCTTATCATCTAAAGATGCAAGTGTCCTCCTATTCACTCTGAGAATAAGCCTTATTGAGATGAGAATAAATTTTACAATAATTGTAACACACTTTTCATTTAAATGCAACATCCTCGAATCTAAGACCCTCACTAGACTTACTCTTTCAATCAGCACTGTAGATATTGAACTTGAACTCAATAAGGATTTGAAAACAATAGGAGCTCAATAGACTTCTGGAGCACAGGGAAACATCTCCACAGAGAAACAAGCATCTATTGAGCATGCCTTATGCCTGGGGCTGCCTGACCTCATCCATTCCTCCCAGCACAAACTGAAGTAGACAATGTGACTTGACCCATTTTACAGATAAGAAAATCAAGGCTATGAAAGCCTAAATAATCTGTTTTGGGTCACATGTAAAGTACAAATATTCGAGACCAAGACTGTGTCAACAGCCCATGAAATAAGCTACAGTAATAGGTGGGACTGTTACACCACATCATCCTACCCTTATATAAATGTTTATATTTAACTTGTTTGAACTTCAGTTTCTTCTATAAGATTATGGGAATGGAAAAGATCACAGCAGAAGTATTTTAGCCTGATGGTTCTACGAAGCTCTGTAAAAAGATGGGATGAATATCAAATATTGCATGCATTGCCTATTTCTGTAGATCGAGCAACATATAAAGATGTGAAAGGAAAACTTCAGAAGCTAAATTGAAACCAAGAAGGCTTGGAGCCTGTCCTGTTAGGACAGGCTGAAAAGATTAAGGTTTTTATAACACATCTATATAATCATGAACTACTATGATTTTCTACATATAGCAGATAGCCTGCACATGACCGATGAGGGGAGTTGTGAGAGAATGAGATGGACATTGCACTATGGAGAACAAAGTCCATGATGCTACCTCATGAACATGAACACACAAGGATAACCCTGCACAAACTAAACACCTATTAGAGCCGGCCATGTTAGGTGCTTTGTGTAGACTTGTTCTCACAACCTGTAAGAAAAACTACAGATTCATTTTATGGATGAGAAAACTGAGGTTCATGAAGAGTCAATATCTTGCCTAAGATGACAGAAAAAATAAATGGTAGAGGCCTGGATTTGAGCCCAGGTGTCCAATATTCAATTCTGTGCCAGTACAGGCTTTAGAGGGGTTAAATTAGTATTCTTAAGTGTGTTTCTATTAGCTAGGGTTAGATTTTTTTTTTTTAAGTTTGGGGGAAGCTTGTTTATATAAAGTTAGACAGGTTTTCTTGTTATGTAATGTGTCTCAAGCTTTGTTAAATTTCAGAAGAGGGAGGGAGCATGTATCATTTCCCAGATGGAATTTGTTTTTCAAGAGAATTTCTTTCACTACCTTTCTGAACTACAAGTTGGGGAAGCACAGGTTAGATATATTGCCAGATGAAGTATTTATTGGGTTGTCGGAAAAGTCGTGACGCATTTTTGCAATGAAAAACATAAAAAAATATGTCATGACTTTTCCAACAACCAATATTATGGCTACAAAGAGAAATTTTATCACGTCAGGAGGAATGAAGGCTAGCAGCGCTAGTTTGGGTCCACCAATGAAATATAAGATATTGCTTTTCCAACCTGCAGGGTGTGCTGGGGGAAGGGGCAGTCTTTTCCTAATGTGTGACATTTAAAGCACATGACTTTGGGGCCGGCCGAGTGG
Organism: Hipposideros armiger; assembly: GCF_001890085.2. Lineage (NCBI taxonomy): Eukaryota > Metazoa > Chordata > Mammalia > Chiroptera > Hipposideridae > Hipposideros > Hipposideros armiger. The sequence goes on along the minus strand of NW_017732468.1, from coordinate 81,549 downwards.
CTCAGTTGCTTAAGAACGCGAGCTCTGAGCAACAGGGTCACTGGTTCGATTCCCACATGGGCCGGTGAGCTGCGCCTGAGCTGAGCTGCCGCTGAGCTACCAACGGGCAGCCCAATGGCACTGGTGAGAGCACGTGCTCCTAACAACAAGGTTGCTGGTTTGACTCCCGCATGAGATGGTGGGCTATGCCCACCTGCAACTAAGATTTAACACAGCACCTTGAGCTGAGTGGCCACGAGCTGCCCACAAACAGCCGGATGGTGGATGGTGACTGGACTTGGAGCTAACCTAGCTGTACCCTCCACAACTAAGACTGAAGGACAACAAGTTGGCTGTTCCCCTTTCCTAATTCCCCAATAAAATCTTTAAAAATAAATAAATAAATAAATAAAGTACATAACTTTGTTTTTTCTGGTCCTTATGTTTAAAAATATCATTCTGCTATATGGTCATGATGAGGGGAGTCTGGACAGTTTTTTTGTTTGTTTGTTTTTGTTTTTAAATCTTAGATAATACCACATATTGATGAGTAGTTGGGGGAATGAGAAATCAGTGATGTGGGTAAAAATTTATACAACCACTACAGAGAGCAAGTTGATAATTTCTAATTGAATTTCACTTCTAGATGAACAATCTAGAGAAGCTCTTACAGATGTGCACAAAAAGACCTGTACAAGTATATTCATTACACAATTAATGAAACAGCAAAACAAACAAACAAAAAAAATGAAATAATTCAAGCGTCTGTTATTAAGGAAAAGCAAACATAAACAAGTGTATTCATAAATTTAATCTTATCTGACAATAAATAAATGAAGCACATATATCTACATAAATTAATCTGAAAAGTGTAATATTGACAATGAAAAAGGAAGTTACATATGGCATCATCCCATTATATAATTTTAAGTTATACAAAATAATACTATATATTGTGCACAGGTACTTGCATGTAGTAAACGTGTCAAGGTAATATGTAATATGTAAAATCAATAAAATTTATATAATTGATAGTCACTAACCTTAAATAGTCTATATCTAGGAAAGAAGAAAAAATAAACTAGCTTCAGTGCAAAGTTTAATGTTTTAAAGAAAAATAGCTCTGAATATGGAAAAGTAGTAATATAACTGCACACAGGTAGCCACTACATGTCTTCTTTCATTTACTTTTATGCATGTTTGAGATAATATTTTTAACAACTAAACAAAAATTATTTCTTGAACTTAAAAGTCCTACCAAGATAATCAACCTGGTGGTTCATGAACAGAATGAAAATGATTGAAAAAAGAGCATTTAAACCTTCCCTTTTATTCTTTTCTTTTTTTTAAAGATTTTATTGGGGAATTGGGGGAGGGGAACAGACAAGTTGCTGTCCTTTTGTTCTTCAGTCTAGTTGTGGAGGACGTGGCTTCACTGGCCCAAGTTGGTATTATCATTGCACTCTTTCCGGGTGAGGCAGATTGGTCACCGGCCTCTGGACGGCCGCTCACAGTGGCTCTTGGCAGCTCACACCAGCTGTCAGCCACTCACGCTGGCTGCTGGCCACACACAGTAGCTCATGGCAGCCCACTGCAGCAGGGGCTGTAGTCTATGCCACCGTCGGCAACTCATGGCAGCCCAGCTCCAGGTTGAGCTGCTGTTCACCATCTTAGCTGTAGAGGGCAGTGTCCCTGGCCCCCATGTGGGATCCAAACCGGGGCCCTGATGCTCAGAGCTGGTTTCCCAAACCAACTCCTAACCAACACACCTCTCGGCCGGCCCCCTTCCCTTTTATTCTTATAAATTAGTTTATTCCATGGGTAGGGCAGGATTTATTTTGCCTCCTTTATTTATGAATAATTATGAAAGATACACAGCCCATGTGCTGATTTATGAGACGACAAAATGAAAAAACATGTCCATTTGCCACAGATAAAATATGGTAAATTTGACATTTTTAGAGCATCTTTAATAGTTATTAGGTGTACGGAACTATTAAGAATTTACCCCAAGATTATATTTTTGATTGACGAATATATGACTAAATAATATGACTGCCTCATATATTGGCTGTTTTTCTTTACATCCCAGGGTGTTGTCAAGTTTATTATAAATACCTAACATGACAAGATTACTTCAAGAATGTATTCATTCTATCACTGATGCACTTTTTTATGTTTTTACATAGTCAGATAGTTACATTTTCTAACCCATTGGCTCTGTGTCTCACTTGCACCTCAGCAATTTCATATTTATGTGGGTTTATATTGAAGTTATAGCGTGAGATACATCATTGCTAGCTTTAAAAACAAAAAAATCGATAATATCTCAGCTGTCGGCCCCATTGTGAAATCTGTCCCTTATCTATCAGACTGCGGTGTACAGCAACAGACTATGTAATTACAATTCCTCATAGCTCTACAAACTTCCTCTGACATCAACATGATTATTTCCTTGGAAGCTATAACTTTAAGCAATTCTTTGAACTTCAAACCTCATGGATCAGCAACTTGGATTCAAGATTTGAAGTGTCAGCAAATCATCTTTTAAAAATGGATATTTCCTGGAACACTTGGTTTAAAAAAGAAAGTCATGTGGTTTTTAAAAATCTTCACAGGACTATGTGATTTTTTTCTTTTAAACACCAGGCTCTCTGCTTACTTAAAAAGGTTTCTAAAATCTCAAATGGAACTAAGAATAGCCAAAAAATAACAGGCGTGCCTCACTTAATGAAAATCTAAATCCTCAAGATTCACAAAAATAAGATGCTTAATGACAAAGGGAGAGTTCACTATATAAAGGATTTCAATTCTTTTAGTGAAAAACACTCCTGAGGATTTAAATGTAATGTGACTATCTGTGAAAGCTCTAACTTACCTTGGGCTTCCACTTATAACCCAAATTTAATAAGCCTAATGATTTTTTTAATGATAATTTAATAACATCACATATATCAATGAGCTTAAAATCCTCCACAATGATGTGGTATACAGTTCTTTCATCTTTAGCAGACTAGCTTGGAAAAGGCCAATTTTCCCACTGAAAACAAGTGGAAATTCTGGATTAAATATTTTTTAAAATAATATATTCAAAGGTACTGAAGAGCAAGCAATCAAGGCAGTGAGCATTCTAGTGTCGTGATCTGTAAAGAAGGGCAGTATGGAGGTGAGGTTGACATTGGGGACAGGATTTTGGCTCAAGACAATTGCCAATTCAACGTGTCAGCCTGAAAGCCAATAATAGTAGCACATACCAACAGAGGCATACAAATACCAGATACCTGATACCAATAAGGAGAACACAGCAGCATCTGAGAGGCTGAAGCTGAATTTTAGGTGACCTCAAGGGTCTGGGGAACAAAAATTGTAGTTTAGGGACCACCAGTAACGAGGAAACTGGGCAAACCTTTCATGTCTGAAGGGGTACACCAAAGAAGTAAGGACCGAGCAGAAATGGACAAACACTCACAAAAGTTAAAGCCCAGTTGCCATCAGCTCAACTCCAGACTATATTAAGGTGATATATCCCCAGCCCAACATACTGCTAGAAGCAAAATTAAATCTTATCTGAAAGAAGATAATATGACTATACCATTGAATTATCTTCAATATTTCACATATAATATTTGATATTCAATACAATTTAAAAATTATATCATTCAACTTCCCAGGCGTCTAGACTAAATGCCCAAGAAAACAATAGAAAAGAAAAACAGATGGCTTGAAATAAAATAAAATACTCACTAAAGACTCAGATATTGGAGCTATCAGACAGAATTTAAAAATAACTATTAGTCTAACAAAAAGTTAAAAGAGATGATGAGGAACTTCAGGAGACATGTGGAACCTATTAAAATGAATCAAGTGAAAATCATAAAACTGAAAAAATATAATAACTAGAGTTAGATAAAGTTAATAAAGCTGAAGAGAGAATTTATAAATTGGGAGATTGATCAGTAGAAAATACAAAGGCTGAAACATAGAGAGATTGTAAAAAGATGAAAAAATACTAAAATACATATGGGATTTCATGGAAAGGTATAATATATAGGCTATTAGAATTTCCAGGAAGAGTGAAGAGAAAGAATGTTGCAGAAGCAATATTTGAAGAGATGTTAACAAAGAACTTTTCAAAATGTAAGAAATATATCAAATCACAAATTCAAGTGTCACTACAATCATCAAGCTGGATTAAGATGTAGAAAAAAAGCATACCTTGGAACCTCAGAGTAAAAATGCTGGAAACAAAAGAAAAAGAGACAAATCTTAAAAACTCTACTCTTTAAAGGAGCAACAGTAAGATTTATAGTTGAATTTGCAACAAAAATAAGTGAAGTCGGAAGACAATGAAATATGTTCAAGATGAGGAAAGAAAATAACTACCAAACTAGAATTTCATATCTCACAAAAACATTCACCAAAAATGAAATAAATAACTACCAGAGGGGGGAGGGGTTGGTGGGCAGGTGAAACAGGTGAAACGGATTAAGAGATACAAACTTCTAGGTGTAAAATAAGTCATGGGGATGTAATGTACAACATAGGGAATATAGTCAATAATATTCTATTAAATATGTATAGTGACAGATGATAACTAGACTTATTGTGGGGAATATACATATACATACATACAAAGTCATGACTTATTTTTTGCATGTTTTTTGCTGCAAAAATGCATCATGACTTTTCCGACAACCATATATATATATATATATATATATATATATATATGAAAACCACTATAACATACACCTGAAATTAATAGAATATTATATGTAAATTATATTTGAAAAAAGAGAGAAAGAGATGAATCCAAAAAAGAGAATTATGAGAGTTCTTTGCACACTTATTATTGTAACTTTTAAGTAAGTTTTTCCCAACTAAAATTTTTTAAATGGTAAAAAAGGTCATTATTTTTAGATGATGGGCTTGTCAATCTAGATATTTTTAAGGGCTCTAGAAATAACTTATTTATTAATAATGGAATATATATAATTTTGTTAATATCAAACCTTTCTTTTTCATTCATATACATGTTGGTTGTGGGTTGCCTTCTGATATGATGGAAGTATGAAAGAGTGCTGGCAGGATCACAGAATGACTTAATCTTCCTCTCAGTTTTGGCATTTCTCACTTAGTTCTTACATTCCACTGGCTAATCCAATTCACGTGGACAAACGTGCATCAATGGAATGGGGGACATGCAGGGAAGAGCACCAGAAGCAATGATTCACAAGGACTCCATCATCTTGCCCTGATCCCGTCAGAGCCTCATCTTCTGAACCGAACATTGTAAGCTCCGGTAATAATGAGTTGCTTATGATTCTCTGCACTCACTCTGCTATCTCTGAGCCCCAATCCTTTGCTCACCTCATCTCCTTAACCTGGAACGCCCCTCTACTCCATTACACTTTTACCTGGCTAAATTCTATGCAGGGTTTTTTAAGACTTGGTTCAGATCATTTAATGCATGATATTAAAATTATTTAAAACCTCATGTGCCATAGACAGAGATGCACCACCTGTAAACAACAGGTAAGTCTAATAATATGCAGTGAATAACATTTCTGGGGTTCTCCTCCTCCACAAAACTTCCTTTGACTGCTTCCCAACAATGTAGGTGCCCCAGTCCAGATATATTTTGTGCATGTATCTATCACGTCACATATCACAGTGTTCTGTAATCTCTGGTTACAATCTCGTCACCCTCACTAGACGATGGGCCATTTGAATATAAGGATAACGTTTCAGTGTACACTGTTTCTCCAGTACATAGTAGGTGCTCAATAAGTATTCATCAAATTACTGTCTGCTTCAATTTACAATTGATTTTGGGCAAAGCACGTGATATATGGAAGGTAAAAGTGACTATTATAACCCCAATGTTATCACCAATAATTTCTATTTTATTAATTCCTCACTTTTCTAAAGCACCATTCTCTTAAGGTCTTGCTATTTTCTACTAGATTCTGGGTCTACCAGGCATACTGATCTGTGAAATAGCATAGAAGGTCTCTGTGCATAAATTAATAGAATACACATAGTAAGATGCAGAGATGTCTCATGTTAGTTTGCTATTACCACCCCCTCTATATAGCTCATAAGAAAAGTCACTCACATGGGAATACTTAAAACAGGTGCTATAGTAAGTGTGGATAAGATAAGCCACCGAGTAGTAAATAGATGATAAATGAACAATATAAATGTTTATCGCAACTAGCCTTTGAGAGTTAGTGAGTCTTTTATGTTTTCCGATTTATTTTCCTAGTTTTGCCCCTTAAGATGACAGATAAATGATCTTTGGGAAAATACCACTGCATACATCTTGAGAAGGCATTAAACACTGTTTAACACAGCTACCCCAATTGCACAGCATAATTTCTTCAAATGCTTCTGATAAAAACTAATGGATGGTGAATTGTCTTGGGCTGTCCATGCTGACACTGCCCCTTGGACATGCATCATGGTGCTCCCTTCTAAGAAGTGGAGACACTCCTTGCCTTCTCCTCCCACCTACCTCAAGAAATGACTGGGACATTTCTCACTTCATCCTACTGACTTGAGCATCTCATTTTTCTTCTGTGTGTAACACTTCATTTATTCTGGGCTCCTGCTGACTTGTGCAAACTTCTAAAAATAAGCATATTTACTGCTTTAAGACATTTTTCTTTCTTCAATTTGGTTTTTCTCAACTAATTTCCTTGAGGTCTGAGGATGCCTTAGAGTCGAATGATCAATAACAACGTTGAAAACAATAGCAGCTAATATCAAGTGCTTACTGTGCACTACCTACTGTGCTAAGTGCTTTAAATAGAGCCATATTTAAAGCTTGCAGTTACCCTATAGGGTTAGGGCTCTTATAAACTCCATTGGCAGATGAGAGGCAGACTTGGGGATAAGTTCAGACCTAAAACCATCCAGCTAGCCAATGAATGTTCAAGGTTAGTATTAGTTTTGATATCTGTTTGTTTTCTTACCTGCACACAATAATGCCTTTTGATCTTTTGATGCTTTTAAGAGAGTCACTGAATAACAATCTTTAGGGATTTGCTTAAATAAATTAAGAACACAAATGTCTAACAGTGCTATAGCACAGTTTGCACAAAAGAACAACCTAGTGGCTAGGGATGAACTTGGCAGTTATTGTGGGGTTGTTTATCCACCATTTATCTAAGTCCCTCATGAATGAGATATTGTTTTGTCTTTTTTTTTTAATCTTATAAATTCCCTAGAGTCTTGGAAGAATATTTGTAAATTAGAGATTATCTTTTCCTATCTTTTGCAATCCTCCCAGCCAAGCTTCTTGATCTTAGAATGTGGACTTCCACCAGTAAGCCCTATTTTGCCTTCTAAGTCTTTGAACTTTGATACTATCTCCAGTCAGCCTTGAAGATTAAACAAGCCTATGGTTTGCGCTCATATCAAAAGTGCTACATTTACGTGATCTTTCAAGCTAACAAATAATTGTCCATATCAAAATGGTTCTAGAAAATCCTTAGAAACAAATAGTTTACTTGACAAGATTAACCATCCCACGTGGAGCAGAATTATTTCCACTCTTAATTTAAAATATATTTGTAAAATACATTTTGAGAAGTAGCAAAAGAAACTAGAGCCTAGTGCTTTGTAAATGCACACTTTTTTAAGAAATAGAACTTAATAACCATCTTAGCTACTCTATAACTATGTACCATGTACTTGCTAAAGATCTTTACATGTATCACCTCATTTAATTCTCATTCCAACCCTATAGGTAGGATCTTTTAATATATTATATTTGATTTTTTAAAATTTAAGGCTTCAAACTTATTTTTTCTGAGTTTTACTTTATTATATGTATCCCATTTTTTAAACTATTTAAGAATAGTAAGGAGTCTGACATTCTTCTACTTCTGAGCATTAGTCCAAAATTGGTGTAATTATCCTTAGTCTCTCTCTCTCTCTCCCTCTCCCTCTCTCTCTCTCTCTCTCCCACTCACACACACACACACACACACACTCACACTCACACATACATGCACACAGATTTTTTTCCCCTTTGACCTAACAAAGACTTTTTTTTTGTTTTTGAAACAAAGATAAAGGGCATTTTGCTCTTATTATTGGCATACTAAGTATATTCTTGCCTTAAATGCTGCTGCAATACAAAGTCTTCTAGAATGCAAAGAAAAGGAAAGTATGAAAAGAGTTTTGAAAGTTTGAAATCTATTCAGTGTAAGGTTCATTGGGACTTCACCAGGGATACATTCCTCAGAACATCCAACAGCTGAAAAATATTCCACATTCTGTTTTTAAGCACATAAGCTGTTTCTGGATTCCTTTTGGGGTCATTATGACTGACCCCAAAAGGAATAGCAATGTCAAAACTATAACTGTCCATTTCAAACTCATATTCTAACTCAGCATATATTGGTCTATGTGGAATCGAAGAGAAGTACTGTCAAATATATGACATTTCAGCTAAACTTACAGAAAACTGCTACATTCTAACAGAAATTATTATCCTTTAACTCATAGCTAGCCATTGAACAACATATGAAATACAGAATTCCCTGTAAAAGAATGTGCAAATGTGCATTTTTGGGGATATAGTGTCCATGATTTTTACTTGATTGTCTCTTACACAAAAGAGGTCATTAACTACTATTCTTCTTCCCCCAAGTTTTATTGAGGTACAATTGGTACCATATTGTGTATGTTTAAGGTATACAGGTATTCATTTGATACACTTATATATTACAAAATGATTACCACCCTAGCATTAGCTAACACCTCCATCACATCACATAATTATCATTTTTTTCATGGTGAGAATATTTAAGAATATCTACTCATTTAGCTACTATCAAGTATATTGCAGTATTATTAACTATAATCACAATGCTGTACATTACACCCCCACAACTTACTCATTTTTTAAAATTAATTTGTTAGTAAAATTATATAGTTTTCAAATGTGCATATCTATAATATATCACCGATGTATCATAACTTACTCATCTTATAGCTAGAAGTCTTTACACTTTAACCAATATCTTTCCATTTCCCTGACCTCAGTCCCTGGTAACTACCATTCTACTCTCTATAAAACGTTAGTCTTAAAGGAAAAGATAGAGATTGGGATTCTCACAATGCTACTGTCGATTGATTTTTCTTCTATTTCAGACAATATACAAGTAGGCAGAGAAAAGACTTCTGCCCACTTATCCCTATAAACTTAGATTATGGACAAAGTTATTAGAAAATCCTAGCTAACTGATACATGGTTATTTGTGCTGTCATCAAACAGAAAATTATCATGCTATAATAACAGAAAGTTTATCATGAGGTAGAAAAATAGCATATCCTAAGCACCTATTCTATGAAGGGCCAGCCTTAGGCACACTAACAATTTCACCTAATTTTAATCTTACAGTAACCAAGTGAGATTAGCTGTATTCCCACTTTACAAATAAGGAAATGGAGGCTGCAGAGGCAAAAGCTTTTGCTTTAAGCCATAGAGCGAGTGAGTAGCTGAAATGAGACTCCAATCACCATCTGCTTCTGAATAAGTAGAAACTTTCACTACATATGAGTGGTATCTGGACCCCTTTTAAAGGAGACATGGAGAACATTGACTGTCATTCAGGAGTAATCATATGCATTGATTGGCAGGGCCGTTAACCTGTAAGTAAGGATTTCAAGAATATAAGGAAGGGCCTGTATCTCAAATCACTTCATTCAAAGTGTGAGCACTAATGAAAATTTGAGAGAATAAAAAAGTAAAATATTTAAATTATTTAAAATTACACAGATTGCCACAGGAATATCTAGAAATAAATAATAAAGAGATCGATGACCAAATTAGAAAGAAGTGGAAGTAGTGCAAACGAGCTAAATCCTCATTAAGTCAGTTTAAGATATGAAATAGTGGAAAAAACAGTTAAACTGGATAAAAACTAATAAATAAAATAATAGAAAAACTTGTTTTAGGAATCACCAAAGTGGTATCATTAAAGATACATTAGGAATTTTAAGAAATGATTCCTACAAATAATTCTATGCTAATTTGAAAACAAAGTAGACATGTTTCTAAAAAATTCTAATTTAACAAAACTGAATCAGGAAGGAATGATGACCTCTATCACAAAAGTTGAAAAAAAAATCTAAACATTATCACCAAAAGAATAACAACAACAAAAAATAGCAGGCCTAGATACGTTCATAGGCAAGTTTTAATGAAAGTGTAAATTGATAATTCTAATGTATATATGATTTTTCAGAGAATAAAAAGAGGGAGCACTATCAATTATTTTTGATAGTATAATCTTAAAAAACACTTTATGACATGTAAAAAGCTGTACATATTCAATGTATACTCATACAACTTGATGAGTTTTGAAATAAGTATACACATGTAAAACCATCATCAGAGTCTATGCCGTAAACATATCCAACACCAAAAGTTTCCTCCTGCTGTCTTTATTTCTTCTTATTATATCGGGATAAGAACATTTAACATAAGGTCTATCCTCTTAGCAAATTTTAAAGTATACAATACGGTATTGTAAACTATAGATTCTATGTTGTACAGTAGACCGTCAAGTACGTAGGGTAAGTAGATCTCTGTAATTTATCTGTATAACTGAAACTTTATACCCTTTGACTAATACCTCTCTATTTCTCCCTTCTCTCAGCCCCTGACAACCACCATTCCACTCTCTGTGAGTTTGATTATTTTAGATTCCTCATATAAGTGGTATCATTCTGTGGTATCATTATTGCTTAGAATAATGACCTCCATGTTCATTCATTTTATTGCAAATGGCAGGTTTGTTTTTTTCAAGGCTGAATAATTTACCGTGTGTGTGTGTGTGTGTGTGTGTGTGTGTGTGTGTGTGTGTGTGTAACATATTTCCTTTATCCATTCATCCACTGATGGACGGTTTGGTTGTTTCCATCTCGGCAATTGTGAGTAGTGCTGCAGTGAACATGGGAGCACAGATATCTCTTAAAGATCTTGATTTCAATTTCTTAGGATATGTACGCAGAAGTAAGGTTGCTGAATCATACGGTAGTTCTGTTTCTATTTTTTGAGGAACCTTCATACTGTTTGTCATAATACCTTCATCAATTTATGTTACCATTAATAATGTACAAATGTTCACTTTTTTCCATAGCCTCACCAACACTTTTTACCTTGTTTTTTCTTTTTATAATAGTCATCCTGACATGTGATGTTATAGCTCATTGTGGTTCTGATTTGCAATCAGAAATGGAAGAGGAGGCATTGTAACCAATGTCGAGGAAATAAGATAGCTCATAAGGAACTATTATGAACTATTACACACACAATAAATTGGATAACCTTGGAAAAATTGATAAATTCCTAGAAATATACAACTTATCAATACTGAATCAAGAAAGATTAGAAATGCTAATACCAATAACAAATAAAGAGATTGAATTGCAAAAACAAACAAACAAACAAAACCAAAAACCTCCCAACAAAAAAGCCAAGGACTAGATAGCTTCACAGGTGAAGTTTTCCAAACATATAAAGAATTAATAGCAATCCTCCTTCAGTGTTTTCAAAAAATAGAAGAAGGTACACTTCCAAACTCATTTTATGAGGTCAGCATCACCCTCAAACCAAAGCCAGCCAAAGATACCACAAGAAAAGAAAATTATGGGCCTAGATCCCTGATGAACAGGACAGAAAAAATCTTTAACAAAATATTAGCAGACCAAATTCAACAACACATTAAAAGGACCATACACCATGATCAAGTATAATCTTGATTATAAAACCAGCCTTCAATACTAAGATGAAGGAAGATTATAGGCCAATCTCATCCATGAACATGTTGTAAAAAATTTTTGTTACTTTTATTTGTTTTAATTTTTATTAAATTTAAAGGGGTGACATTGGTTAGTAAAATTATATAGGTTTCAAGTGTACGTTTCTATAATACATCATCTATATATTACATTGTGTGTTCACCACCCAGAGTCAGTTCTCCTACTATCACCATATATTGGACTCCCTTTACCCTCTTCTACCATCACCACCCCCGCCTTACCCTCTGGTAACCATTAAACTGTTGTCTGTATCTATGAGTTTTTGTTTCTTTGTTTATTTTGTTTGTGTGTTGCTTTCAGTTTTATATCCCACATATGAATAAAGTCACATGGACCTCAACTTTTTCTGCCTGACTTAGTTTGCTTAGCATGATAATCTCAAGATTCATCCATGTTGTTGAAAATAACAGTATTTCATCTTTTCTTATGGCGGAGTAGTATTCCATTGTGTATATATACCACATCCTCTTTATTGAAGGATACTTTGGTTGTTTCCATGGCTTGGCCACCGTGAAAAATGCTGCAATGAACATAGGGGTACGTATACCTTTATGGATAAATGTTTTCAAAATTTTGGGGGGGGATACCCAGAAGAGGGATTGATGGGTCGTATAGCAATTCTATTTTCAATTTTTTGAGTAAACTCCATACTGTCTTCCAAAGTGGCTGCATCAATTTACATTCCCACCAGCAGTGTATGAGGGTTCCTTTTCTCCACTACCTTTCTAACTGTTATTACTTGTCTTGTTGAGAATAGCCATTCTAACCTCATTGTAGTTTTGATTTGCATTTCCCTAATAGCTAGTGGAGTTGAACATTTTTTCATATATCTGTTAGCCATTTGTACTCTCCTTGGGAGAAGTGTCTATTCAGGTCCTCTGCCCATTTTTTTTTAATGGATTGTTTGTTTTGTTGTTACTGTTATTGAGTTGTATGAGTTCTTTATATATTTTGTATATTAGCCCCTTCTCAGAGGTGTTGTTTGCAAATATCTTCTCCCATTTGGTTGCTTGCCTCTTTGTTTTCTTGGTGGTTTCTTTTGCTGTTTAGAAGCTTTTTAGTTTGCCATAGTCCCATTCATTCATGTTCGCTTTTACTTCCTTTGCCTTTGAGGTCAAATTCATAAAATCTTCTCTGAACCCAAGGTCCATAAGTTTAGTACCTATGCTTTCTTCTATGCAATTTGTTTCAGTTCTCCTGTTTGGGTCTTTGATCCATTTTGAGTAAATTTTGGTATGTAGTGACAGATAGCAGTCTAGTTTCATTCTTTTGCACATGGCTTTCTAATTTTTCTAGCACCATTTACGAAAGAGGCTTTCTTTTCTCCATTTTATGTTTTTGGCTCCTTTGTCAAAAATTACCTGCAATTTACATGGAAGAGCAAAAGGCCAAGAAAAGCCATGTTACTCCTGAAAAGGAAGGTTGACTTAGAGAAGAAGGAGATCAGCTTAGCTGATACTAAGCCTCATTATAAAGCCATAATCATTAAGACAGTGTAGTATCAGCACAGGGATAGACAAATAGATCAGCAGAACAGAATTAGAGAATCCAAAACCAGATCCATACATATATACAAGCAGAAAAATGTACAAAATTGAGAGCAAGCATTTAGAAAGATTTATAGTAATCTGGAACTGCCATAATATCCAAATACTTGATTTCATAAGTATAGGTATATAATAGCTTGGAAATTAAAACAAAACAAACAAAAAGCTGGACCTACACAATTTTCTTAAGTATTGGCTTAGGGAATAAAATTGGAATTTAAAAGTATTTAGTAATCTTGAATAATTAGGCAGAATGATGCTTTCTAGACACACCAAAATAGACTGAATGTAAATCAAAATGAGCAAAGCTGGATGATGATTAAACCAGTTTAAAATAACTGGGTCAGGTTGGAAAAGGATTCAGAGGTCAGAGTTGACTGCAAGCAAACCTAAGTCTGATGTTCTTCCACTAGAATTGAATATGTGGCCTCATGATCTACTAACCCTGTGAAACATGAACATGGAGTCACTGATACTCTGAGACCCCACCACGGAAAAGCCAGTTACCATGCTGTACCAACCTTCTGGACCTGCACCATATGTTTCACAGCCCCAGAGAAATCAGTGCATATTCATAAAGTATTAAAGCTTGAAGGAATCTACAAGCCACGCAACTTCATCCAGTCATTTTCACAGAGGAGAGACAAACACTGGAAGGCTCAAAAACTAACCCCAAAACCACCAGTGACCTGGTGAGACTAGTTGAAACTAGGACCTCAGTTGTCTGAGACATAATGGGCTTCTGCTTATTGCTTGAAGAAAGATTCTCCAAAGTAGGGAGCCAATTGCCATAAAGGACATAAGCCATATTTTGCAAACTATCAAGTTTGAAGGGATTGCCCCATCAACTGGGAAAACCATCACCCGTTCAATACAATCCACAGATTCCCCATCCTCAAAGTCAAAATGGGTACTTGGGTAAAAATGTATTGAAAATAATGAAAAAGGCTACAGTAATGCTACCCATACCCATCAAATTAAATCATCTTGTTTTACAAGATTTAGCAATGCGAATTGTAAAGGCCTACGCACTCATACACATATCACCCCTTTGATCAACTCTGGGTCCTTTGCTATCTCTTTTCCTTTGGTGGCAGTCAGAAGATAGATCAAGAGAACCATGAATCCAAGCCCAGCAAATCCACATTTCTAAAAGAAGGCATTCTCTAAAATGTAAATAACTAGCATTAACAGCAAATAAAAAGCACTTAACTGGTTGCACCATCTTTAAAATCCATATATACTGTGAAGTAAGGGTTATTATTTCTGTTTTACACAAGAGGAAACTGATGTTCACAGCTAATAAGTCCTAGAACTAGGATTTGAACTTAGAAATCCTTGCCCAAATTGAGAGTACTTGCTACTGTCACATTCCCTCATATTAGAAGATCCCAGAAGCAAGTCATAGGAATACACACCCGGAAACCAACACGTTTTAGTCATTGTAATGGGGGCACAGTAGTAAGAAAGACAAAGCTGACATTACAGAATATGCTTAGAAGTAATGAGGATTTCTGAACCTTTGTGGTGTGATTATTCTCCTTTGTCTTTGGTTGGGTTAAAAATAGTGTAAGAAAAAAGGGGCACAAATTCTTACTATGATTTACTATAATCTTAGAAGACACAATCAACAGGCAAGATCCAAAAAGTGATGTTGATGTGGGCCCAAGAAGCCATGATACAACCAAGAGAAACGTTTTGGGGTGCGTGAACAGTACAAACAGAAATTTGGTTCTTGTTTTGTCTTTTACCCTTTACCAAGTGACTTGGGGTTCATCTCACAAGAGAGGGAATATATTCCCCTGCCCTGTGATTTTGGACTTGGCTATGTGACTTGATGAGGCCTATGGGATATACGCAGATGTGATTTAAGTAGAGGTTCAGTATATGCAGTGGGGCTGTGTAACAGCAGAGTCACAAGACGACTTGAGAAGGTATTTTGATTGGTAGTACATGACCCTGAGGCTGATTGACAGAAAGAACACATAGAACAATTTTGAGCCAAACCCACACTGAGCAGACAATCCATCAGCACCTACCCAGGTGCATTCAGCCTAGATCAGCCAACTTATAGTCAACTTGTAGACCCATGAAAATAATGTTTAGTGTTGTATGCCACTAAGTTTAGGGTCAGTTTGTTATGCCGCATTATTGTGTAAGAGCTAACTGATACAAGGCATAATAATTACGTTCAATGATGAACTGTGGGGTAAAGACAAGTAAAGACATCCTGCTCTAACCAGCTTAAGTAAAAGTTAAAAAGTACACAAGCTTATAGGAATATAAATGAAACAGGTACTCTGGAAAAGAGTATGGCAATTTCAAGAAATGTATAAATACTATACCATCCAGAAACTGAACTCTTGACATTCATCCCAGAAAAATAAGAATTTATGTTCACACAGAAACCCATATACTAATTTTTCGAGCAGCTTTATTCATAATAGGCCCAAACTGGAAATGACCTGCATGCCCTTCAATGGGTGACTGGTTAAACAAAATATGGTACATGCATACAACGGAATACTATTCAGCAATAGAAAGGAACAAGCTATAGATAGGCACAACAAGGTAGATGAATTCTCAGGAAATTATGCCGAGTGAAAAGAGCCAATTTCAATAAGGTTACATACTATATGATTCCATTTATATAACATTTTTAAATGACAAAATTAGAGAGATAGAGAACAGATAAGTGGTTGCCAGGGTCAGGAATGGGTGGGAGAAAGGAGGCGAAAGGGGGGTGTGGCTATAAAGGACAACACAAGAGATCCTTGTGATGATGGGACAGTTCTATTTCTTGACTGTATCAAGGCCAATATCCTGGTTGTGATTTTCTACTGTAGTTTTATACGATGTTACCTTTGGTGGAACTTGGGTCAATGTTATTATACAGATCACTCTGTATTATTTCCCACAACTGCAGGTTGATCTATAATCACATCAAATTATAAGCTTCAATTTTGAAGAAGTTCATGAGTGCAGCAACTTCAGGCATAATAGGCTCTAGAGATTCAATGAGTATAATTAAAATACCACCTCTCACCTCTGCCTCTGTCTCCATCCTGAGGCAAAATGACCACTGATTGCTCCTGGCTTATACAGCTACAAGTTCAATAGTCCCTGAGAGAATGGAGTTTTTCCTTCCCAATTGTTCCAACAAAATTCCTGGAACTGAATCTTATGAAACCAACTTGAGTCACATAAAAATCCCTGAAGCAAACACAGAACCCAGTGGGATCAATATACTGATTAGCTGGGGCTGAGTCACATACCTGTTCCTGGATAGGAGCTAGGCCAGCCGTCCTCATGGAATTACTGTGGGAAAGGGCCTCACACAAAGCACAAGAAAGATCTTATTATCTGAAGGAGGAATAAGTGCCAGACACACAAAAAGCTCAGGGGTCCACTAGACGAAGCACCAAATAATGTCTCAGATTAAAAAGAAACATGCCTAGAGGTACTGACCAGGAAAATTATAAAATGGTGGTATTTCACTTTATATATAATTCAAAATAGAATATAATATTTAAAACAAAGTGGGGGAAAGGACAATCACAACACAAGATGAAAGGAAACAAACCAGTGCTTTGAATCTTACGACCTCAGCACTGGGATGGCTTGTGTTCCTTTGTGTTCTCCTGTGATCTGTGATATTCATGTATATCTTTATTTATCATGTTGACAGCAGTGAACACAACATGTTGAGATCGGCTTTTTTTATTTTGCCTAATATCAAACTTGAAAAAATATTTTATCACAGTTTTCATACCTATTTCTTCTAATAGCTGAGGAATATTCCATCCCAGATTTTTATTATCATATATATATATATATATATATATATATATATATATATATATATATATATATATATAAAACCATCCTTACCTGATTCCCTACTGGTACTGGTACATACTAAACTTGTTTCCAAACCACTGATGCTCTCATGTTTTGATGAGATCCAGTATTTTTCTGTCTAGTAATTCCTTCAACTATGAAAACATGTAATTCTGGCTGGGGCTTCCAAGCACAGTACTGGTCACTGGTGGTATGGTGTGGGCCATATTAATACTTATTTATATGGCCACATAAGTACATAAATGGGCATGTGCTCCAAGGACCAGAACCATTCTCCAGGATTTACATTTTGGTTTGGAGCTACAGAAGACTAAAGACTGTGAACTGGTATTTGTCTATAGCCCCTGTTCCCCATTTAGCAGAAAGACATCTTTCTGAAGAAGAAAAGAACACAAATCAACATGGATAAGAAGAGAGGAGAGAGAATAGATAGAAGAAGAGCCTGAGCACCTCTTTGAACTGCTTGATCCAGCCTTACCTGAAGCTAAATATTTCCTGACTTCAGTAATACAAGCCAATACAGTCCCATTTGCTTAAATTACTTTCATCTGGGTTTAGACAGCCCACAACAAAGAATTCTAATACAAAACACATGCTGTAAAAGTTACCTAAGTTTATCATTGGCCATGTCTATGAAATAAAGAAAAATTGAGGAAAAGGGGCTATCTGAACTTCTCTGAATAAGAACAATAATGCTGTACCAGGAAAATTATACAAAATACTTTACATACCATGTTTTATTAATTTGATTGTTACAGATATCCATCCAAGAATCTTAGTGGTCTATTCTAGTCCTGACAATTGCATTATAAATGTGTTCCAGGCACTCACTTTATGGAAAATGATAGTTATTTATAAGCATTCAACTTAGAAAGAGCCACAACAAAGTTTTTCAAAGACCACTCACATCAGAAGGTTGCACACCTTGTTAAAATAATTCCATCTGGTGTCTACCCCAGGGCTTCTGGAATAGAATATTTTGATGTGATGCTCAAGAATCTACATTTAGAAGTTATTCTAGTTTATCATACATAAAATGAGTTTTGAGAGCCACGGAGTTAAAAGACTGTCCAGCTTCCTCACGCAGTTCAGAACACTTTGCTGAATTATAGGAGGGAATTTAAAAAGCTTCCAAATTTTAGTGAGATATAAATCATCTAGAGATCTTGTTACAATGTAGATTCAGATTGAGGTCTGGGATGGGGCTCAACATTCATGGTCTAACGTCCTAGGTGATGCTGATTCTGCTGGTTCTGAAAACCACATTTTGAGTTGCAGAGTAATAGATTACATAAGGCAAGAGAAAATAAAAGTAAGTTGAATTTAAAATAAAGCATACATTGAAATTAAAATATATTAAAACATAATGATCTGTGTAATTAGAGACAATATAAGGCCATGTTGGGAGTAGAGTCCCCAGTTCAAGTCCTGCCTCTACTATTACTAATAACCAGTCGTGTGATCTTGGATGTCTCTTTTCATGTTCCTGAGCCTTTGTTTTTCTATCCTTCAATATGAAAGATGAAATGGGTCAACATTTATATTCATTGAACTCTGATTCTGTGAGTCCAAGATCCTGGTTCCTCACCTTGAGATCTGATCTTGATCAGTAAGCTCACTCAAAGAAAAAATATATACGAGGTCTGACAATTCAGTTCACAAACTTGTTGTAACAATATTGCTAACCTTTTTTGATATCAGAGGGATTATTCATTATGAATTTGTACCAACTGGGCAAATAGTTAGCCAAGTTTACTATTTGGAAGCGCTGAAAAGGCTGCATGAGAAAGTTAGACGACCTGAACTTTTCGCCAACAATTCATGGCTCTTGCATCACGACAATGCGCCAGCTCACATGGCACTGTCTGTGAGGGAGCTTTTAGTCAGTAAACAAATAACTGTATTGGAACACCCTCTCTACTAACCTGTTCTGACCCCAATTACTTCTTTATTTACCTGAAGATAAAGGAAATATTGAAAGGAAGACATTTTGATGACATTCAGGACATCAAAAGTAATATGGTGACAGCTCTGATGGCCATTCCAGAAAAAGAGTTCCAAAATTGCTTTGAAGGGTGGACTAGGCACTGGCATCGATGCATAGCTTCCCAAGGGGAGTACTTTGAAGGTGACCATGGTTATATTCAGCAATGAGGCATGTAGCACTTTTTCTAGGATGAGTTCGTGAAGTTAACTGTCCGCCCTCATATATATACAGGCATAACTCAGGGGTATGGAGGGTCACTCAGTTCCAGGCCACCACAATAAAGTGAGTTTTATCACAGTAAACACTCATTTTGCTGGTGGAGGGTCCTGACTTCCATTTGTAAAAACATAACATCTGTGAAGCACAATAAAGCAAAGCATAATAACAAGGTGTGCAATACCAAGTAAATAAACTAACTAATCACTTACACCTTTGAAGGCAAGTACACAACTTCACGATCATCCCATCCTAGTACACAGCATCTCATTTTAAAGATAATCTTTATTCCATGAGTATTCTCTCAATTGTTATAAGAAACTATCATTCTCTGGTCTTTTTTCAACAACCATCAATTGGATTGAACTGGACCCAACTCACTCTCACACATCTTATCTACTCTTCATGTTTCCTTGGGTCCAGTAGCCTTAGAACTCCAATGTGCATGGACCTCAGCCCTCTGAAAACTTTCAATGTCTTTCTTATCTAAGTTAAGGATTGCTTAAGGGCATGGCGTTGAGAGGCAATAGAGCATGACTGGGGAGGAGGGAGGTTAGGCACGACAGTGCTGAGTTCAGCATATGCTAGCACATTGTGGTGAATGGTGAGCCCTGAGCAGATTAAACAGTCAAATTAAGGACAATCCCTGGCATCCATGAGCATGCACACACACAGGCATACACACACAAACACGCACATATGCTTGCGTGTGTGATTAGTATAGAAGACATTAGAATAAGTCCCAGAAAACTTTATATATGATATGTGCTTTAAGAGGTCCAAGGAGGGGAACTTTTGAGGTGTGGTGATGTGGAAAATGAATCACTGAATGATGCCTACATGTACGAGGCTTGTTTCTCAAACTTTATTCATGAACCTCTGCCTGCTTTTCAGCATGCCTATTAAGCAATGGTATATTTGAATCAATATTTTTTTATAAGTCACTTCACAAATTTTCTTTAAATTGCCACAATTTTTTCAAAAGGAAACTTTAAAGCACTATTATCAATGAAGAGCCAGCACCCATGGTGACAAATAGGTAACTACAAAAACAGAGAAAATGAAAATGAACCAGTTTCCCTAATTTCTAGTTAAATGCTTGTCTACTGAAGAGTTGGAGTTTGAGGCATGCTTTCTTGGCTAAAAAGAAAGATGAACCAGTATTAAAGGTCTTAAAGATATATTAGCTTCAATCGAAGTCTGCCTCATTAAGCAATTAGAAATACTAACAGTGAATTGAGAAAAATTAATTGTTATTGAAAAGTGATTCAACATTATATACTTTAATTTCCATAGATATCTTTAGTAGTACATGTCCCAGCCCACAGAGCCATTTAACAAGAATTACAGGCAATGTTTTTTTATTGTTTTCATCACATTTGTGGGTACAAATCAAATCGTATGCTTAATACAATGCCCTATAAAAATAAATAGGGAAAAACAAACAATGCCAGATCTATCTTCTAGGTAGATGAGACATTGATTCCTCCTCTCCAAAATTATTCTTGTATCAGAATAGAGATTTTGTTCTCCTTCATTTTCTTTGGATCTTAATTTTTCTAAGGAGCTACTCAAAGGTCTATCATTGTTGAGTCAAATGTGTAATCTTACCTAATCAAAAAATGTTGATAAATATTTAGCCATCAAAAAAATTCTTAAGGCCAGGTCATAGTAAATTTCAGAAATGATCCCTATTTCGTTTTATATTTGAAACCTAAGCTGACTTAACCACTCACCCTAAATACATATTCATCCATACCTCGATGATCCAGAGATGAAATTATTTCCTCAATGTATTTTCCATACACCTACTTCTAATCCCTGCTCTTCTGTCCACATCTCTTAAAAGGAGGCAATCAAACAAAACTTAAAAGAAAACTTGACAGGGAAAGATTCACTGGAGTAGAGGGTGAAGGACTGGTAATTAAACAAGACCTTGAAAGGCGATACTATCTGCATGTGGGACATCTGCAAAGGGCATGTGCAAAGCCAGGGAGACGGGAGGGCACAAAGTGTGGGCTGGGAGGAGTTAGAGCTGCAATGGAAGAGGACTTGGAGCAGGCTGCAGGAATGCAATGCAGAGAAGTCTGAAGGTCATGTGGCCAGCAAAGGGCAGGTCACTGAAGCAAAGGAAGGGAGGGGTCATTTCTGAGTATTTAGATGCCGAGGCCTCCTCACAGGCAGCTAACAGCTCATGAGCAAGATCATCAGGACATTGATCCTCCTTCTAGGCATCAAGAGAGAACTCTGGAAGGTGCTTAGTCAGCTGCCAGAGGAAAGGCTTACTCTTGCTTAGAACCAGGAACAAAGAAAAGTTAGATGTTCTGTCCCTCTTTTTGATTGTCTGGTCTATTTATGAAATGTAGCAAAACTAAAAATAAAAATACCCTCAGGAATTTACAACCCGAAACAGATGCATGCAGTTTCCCTCCAGCTGCAAACATTCCAGGAGGGACATATGTCACAGGAATAAGACAGGTTTATGGTTCGTTCTTTTTCTTTCAGCAGACTGACCTAAGAAGGATGAACGCCAGGTCCTGGCGCAGGTCCACCCTCCAAGGCATAGCCACTTACTATGTAGAAGCTTCCCTGTAGTACCTGGATGCAGATAGCACAGGGGCCAGAGTGTAGACCAGGGTAAAAGAGACCTGGATTAGAATTCCGGTTTCACCACCTACCAGGTAGGCGATTTGGGGCAAATGAGTAAATGTTTCTGTGCCTTATTATCATTGTTATTTTTTAGTGGGAAGCAAGAGAGAAATGGATATTTAAAATGACAGTGTTAATGGAATTGACATTAACCGGTTTTGATTGATATATATTTTAACAAAGAAAATTCAGCAAACATCAATTCAATTAAATCTCAAACTGTTTTTTTTAGGACTAGAAGCTGGGTTTGTTATATTGCAAGAGGATGGGGAATAGTATTTAAAACTTCGATCTAGACACTGTTACCACAATTCATTAGCTGTGATATTTGCAAGGTTCCTTAGTCTATGAGATTCAGCTTTCTCATCTATAAAATGAGGATTAAAAACCCTTACTCATACCATTATTGGGAGCATTATGGGCACTGTGCACAGTGCCCAGCTCAGGTGGGTGCCTGGTCACAGTGAATTTCCTTTCTTCCTTGTTTCTTCTGTAGGAAAATGAAGGTCTATATATCAGGTAAGTTTTGCCCTTCATTATTTGTCCTTAGGTCCTGATTTCAACTAGGTTTGTTTTTCAGGACCAAGAGGTAAAATTTGAAACAAATATGATCAGTATTATTAATGACTAAGATCTCAAAGTGGAAGACTGATGCTACCAATAACAGAGAATTTGTAAGTCCGGAGGGTGAGTTAGCTAGGGGGAAACGATGATGAATTTGGTTTCAGGTATACTAAGTTTGAGTGATCCGGAAAACTGGAAACATCGGGAGGGAATATAGGAGAAGAGTGATGGTTGAAAAATGTGGATTTGAGAGGCATTGTGAAAGAAAAGTTAATACCAGGAGGTTGGAAGAAGCTAGGACATGAAATGTCCAAAGAGAACAGGAGAGGACAGACAACTGTGGCGGCTGGAGCATACACACCCACCTTAGAAAGGGGAGGGTAGGAGAGAGACAGTGTGTATGTAAAATTCAAAGGCAAATCCATAGAATTAACAGAACCCCTTCATGAGAATGGACAGCAGAGGTCTGCATAGATAAGACTGTGTGCATGTGCACGGGTACACACCTGCAGAGCTACTAATTTTAAAAATCTAGGAATGGGACCACAGGACCAGGGATTTTAAAGCATGAGTTGGCAAGCTTCTCCCATAAAGAGTCAAATATTCTATAAATATATTAGGCTTTGCAGGCTATACGATTTTTGCCTCAATCATTCAACTCCGCTGTTGTAGTGCAAAAGCAGATATGGAAAATGCATTATTGAATGGCTGTGGCTATGTTGCAATAAAACTTTATTTACAAAAACAGCCAGCCCTCTGGATTTGATGTGGGGGCCCTAATTTGCCAGCCCTTCTTTTAAAGGATTGTGAGAGCAGTCGAAATGGATAGGTTCTATGAGGCCAGAGGCTACATTGCATTGGTTCTCCATATATCCTCAAGTGCCTAACAAGGTGCCTGGCACAGCTCAGTATGTACTTGTAAATTCAGGTTTTACTGATGTGGAGAAGTGCTCTGAAACATGTTTACACTATAGTATGAAGGACTGGTAAATAGTTCTCTATCAAAAGTCAAGACACCCATGCATTTTCATAAACATGCACCAAAGCCTTGAGCTAAATGACTGAAAGTGAGAGGGTAGAATTACAGATTCAGCCAGAAGAGGTGTGTGGAGGAGCTAAGGGAGTTTTTCTGGCAATGCTGATAAAACACCAAGTAAGCAACTGAGCATTTTGAGATGCTTTAAGGGGCCTTAGGGACCAAAACACATGAAAACCCCAGAGACATCATAGTCATGGAACTGTCTACAAGCCCCAAATCCTGGAGTCAGAGATTCCTTCTGATTTAGAGCCTTTGGAGCTGCCTTCTCTTCAGCCACTCATTGTGCCTCAGAATATGGCATTTCTGCCACATCTCAGCAAGACACACAAAGACACTAACTCAGCAAGAACCAAACTCTTCTGAGAGTTACTTTGGTTCATATGCACAGCTCATGTTGTAGTAACCTAACAAAAAATAATATAATTACAATATGAAATGGACTGTAAAGGGAATACGCTATTTCCACAGGGAAGATGGTCTTGACCCATAATAAGGCGTATCATTTCCCTGCTAAGGCAGAGAGGAGCATCTCTGGGTAACCTGATTTATGGGGAAGTTTTACTTTAACCCCTAGGTTGGACAACTGATATTTCTGCCTTTATTTAGATTTCAGATTTGAGTTGGAAAGACTTTTGCTTACTGATTAATATAAGCTCATAACAATGAAGTTTCACATGTTTTGCAATTTGTAAGCCCCTAGTCCCCATTTGCAGGTCTATTGCTTCTAAACTCTCAGCTTGAAAACATTTCATTTCAAAAGTCATTGTGCATGTTCTTTGCTAGGGGTTGATGGCTGGGAGCTGAGTTTTCTACTAGATCTGAGAATTCATTACTATCTCATCCTTACATGTATTAATAGTTCTCGCTCACCTAGACCGGTAAGAGGTCCCCACCTCTGCCCCTGCAGGACAAGCTCAGATAAACAACAGAAGTTGAGAGCTTGTGCCCAGAGTCCTCTGATCTCCTTTCCCTTCCCTGCTGAGTGCAGCTGGCTGAGCACCAGGCAGTGTCCCAGCCTGTTACTTGGCCAAGGGCTATGTCTTGGTCACCTTCAAACCACAGTGATCTGTCACTCAAAATGCTGATTGAACCACCACTGACACTAGAGCCAACCCTTTGGCTTTCTCCTCCAGTCCCAGTCAACTGCTTCTAAGTTTCACTCTCAGTAGTACTTCCAAGAAGAAGGTAAATCCAATCCTTATAAGAAAGAAAAAAAACAAGCTCTTAATAGTCTCAGGAAACAAAAGTGCCACATAAACAGACAAACTCACCACATTAGAAGTCCTGAAAAATCTCCAAGATTAGGCCAAGTTTCTTTTATTTGTAACTTCAGATTCTCTTCTCCATCCCCACAATAAATCATCTCAGCTCTTCTCCTAGGGTCTCGCATATTGAATGAAAGTTTGTTGATTTGACAGATGGCTAGATAGATGGACAATGAGACTGGAAAAAGAAGGGAAAAAATAAAGAGGCAGCCAATTCTTCTAAATTCTCTTTTTGTGAGAGAGAGAACCATTCATTAGCATATTAAGGGCTCTTCTAGGTCCTGCAGTAAGGATCTCTATCAAACTAAGTAACCCAGTATTTCTCAAATCCACGTGCCCTTACAAACTATTCTTCATATACCTTTTGTTAATCCCTTAGAACTAATGTTCCTGTGGTATATTTTAGAAATTGCTGATTTCCCGATTTGTTTTTCTATTCTTGGCAAATTTCTCTCCATTATTCTACCTGATTAGGAGAGAAAAGCTGGTATAAAAAAAACAACAACATGTAATAAAAACAAGCAAAAAAGTGTCATGTTTCCCGAAGAAACATGCATAGTGCACCAATAATACAGCCACGTGGAGAGAAAGAGTCAACTGGCCACCCCCTAGTGTGGATTCTGGCCCTGAAGGTCTGGCTGACATCGAATCCCCATTCACTGTTTCTTCAGAATTTCAGGACCAACTTTTTAGTCCTGGGTGCTTGTTAGTCTTAGAAACACTTATATTTGGTTCTGACATTCTGCTCTTATTTTGTCTTTCAAGCAAATGAAGTACTAATTGGCTTTTCAAATGCTAATCAATAAACAACTTTATTTTTTCCCAACAATGCAAAGCAAGTGCTGTGTGAAAACTGTGGGCCAACTGTCTCTGTGCACCAGGGAGAAATCAATCTCGGGATCTTTCCAAAACACACTGCTGTTTATGCTCCTTGATTAGCATTAGCCTCACCTTTTTCAAAAATCTACATTTACTTCTGTTTAACTACCTCTCTATCCTCCCAAGGATGGGACTAGAGTCTCCTTGCTCTCAAAATATGTTCAACCTGCCGGAAGATGGCATGCCCCTGCTACAAATCATCCTTACTCAGAAGCAAAAATCAATGCAGTTCCTCCATAAGAAACCCATGAACGAGTTGAAATCTGAACCTAGATTGAGATTTCAAGACACTACTAGACAGACAGTTCTAGAAATCATTACATCCAGTGGTCCTCCCTTATTCATGGTTTTGCTTTCCATGGTTTCAGTAACCTGCAGTCAACCACAGGCCAAGAATATTAAAAGAAAACTACCAGAAATAAACAACTCCTAAGTTTTCAATGGAGCCCTGCTCTGAGTAGTGTGGTAACATATGGAACCTTCCCATTCCACCCCCACCCCAGGACAAGAATCATCCCTTTGTCCCCAGCATGTCCATGCTGTGTGCAGCACCCACCCCCCAGTCACTTGGCTGACTTGGTCATCAGATCGACTATTGCGGTATTGTAGTACATGTGTTCAAGTAATCCTTATTTTAATTATTGTTACAATTTTATGATTAGGTATTGTTGTTAATCTCTTACTGTGCCTAATTTATAAATGAAACTTTACCATAGGTATGTATACATAGGAAAAAAACAAAGTATGTGTAGAGTTCGGCACTATCCGTGGTTTCAGACATCCACTGGGGGTCCTGGAATAGATCCCCCCACAGAGAAGGGGGAACTATTACATAGGTGTCTGTGGAGCAGGGGGATCAACTGGAAAGGCCAGTGTCCCAATAGATAATATTCAGGGACCTATGTCAATGGTGTGGTATCTTGTAGAGGCAAGTCAAAGCAGCAGTAATTCAATATGTGAGTGAGTGTGAGTGTGTGTGTGTGTGTGAGCGTGTGTGCCTGTGCGTGTGTGTGTGTGTTTCAGTTTGACATGATAGCTTTGAGGAGATATGACAGTCATTCCCAAATATCTGAAGCATTATCACGTGGAATAGTGGGTCACATTCCTACGCATAAACCTTTGATGAGTCGAGTTTGGAGGGAGGACCTTGATTATTTTCTATTCTGATATTGACAATTTTAAGTTAAATTCATCTTTTCAATTTTCATCATCTGCCTTCACTGCCTCTTTAGCCTAGGGTCCTGAACAAA
Source organism: Hipposideros armiger (assembly GCF_001890085.2). NCBI lineage: Eukaryota > Metazoa > Chordata > Mammalia > Chiroptera > Hipposideridae > Hipposideros > Hipposideros armiger. Next base: position 54,472 of record NW_017732468.1, on the reverse strand, counting down.
GAGCATACAGAGTTATTCCATTCCACGAAAGTGCACATATTTATTTTTATATCACATTCATGTCCATTTTTGCTTTGCTTTCCTGTTAGTCTCATTTAAACACAAATTAATTCAACAGCAATATTTCCGGGAAGATAAACCATAAAACAAATTGCTTTACCAATGCAAAATGAAAATAGAACCCCCCCTCCTCCTTGAGCATATACTTGAAATACAAAATCACAAATATCCATTTTATACAAATATGCCTAAATTGATGTGTATATAGATGCACGCCATTGCTCAAGCACAAAATGCAGTTACTATTAACAGTTGTCAGGCTGATGGGCTAATTTCAACCCAAGTGAAGGCCAAGAAAGTGCCCTTAATATTACTGTCCTTATTACTTCATGATATTAACAACACTGATTTAATAATAGTAATTTAAAAATAAAGAACCTCTGACAACTCTCAAATAGTTCAAGTCTCTCCAAATTTTTTTCTCAAACAAGCAGCAGTCCTAATTCCCATGGTTTTTCTTTGTCTTTTTATTTTGTTTTGTAAATATATTGTATCATATTGCCTTCCATTACAACAGAGGAAGTACTCAATAAATATCAGAAAAGATCTCTATATCTATATCATCTATATCTATATTATATCTATATATCTATATCTATATCTTTCTATATATTGAACCACAGTCCACATGTTGGATAAAATACAATGGACACAGGACTTCAGTGCTGCAGACAGTTTAGACGTGGATTTGTGATGGTCATGAAACAGTTACAGTAAGTTAATGCCACCAGACAGGATGGTAATTCATATGTCACATGTGTCCTGGTGCTCACGCTCTTGCTCAGTGAGAGGGAAATACATTTGTAGCTCAGATGCAATCTCAACTTACTCTTTCCGCCACAATAAAAGGACCCGTCACCATTCTCTCAGTGTAGGCATTTTGTACAACTCACGAATTCCCTCACAAATTGAAAGGGAAGCCATTTCCATGAAATATATGCCTAGCAGTAGGCATTTCGTGGGATACAACAAGAGAAAAATCAAACTCTTTCTGGCAATACAATTAATCAGAGTATGTGCTTAAAGTGAGCTTTGAGCAAAGGAATAAACTGAGGTTAAGAAAGGGAGTTTATAATTTAAGAAGGTGACACGGGAGCGCACACAAGAGAGGGTAAGAATGGTGTGACACTGAAGGAATAGCAGTGTTAACAATGGAAGACAAAGAGAAACTTAAATCCAGTCAAGATAGTTCTGACCAGTTTACGCCAAAGATTTTTCTCCACCTTTCATCGAGGAAATTCTAAATAGGCCATTTGTTAAATGGAGAAATAATTGCCATATTGCATAATTACTATAGTTGATGACCATAGTAAGGGATTGGCTATGCGCAAACTGGTCCTTTTATTATCTTCATAAAGGGTTAACTTGGTGAGCCTCTAATTTGATCATTAGAACACAGATTCTGGTGCCTATGTTGGGAAAATTATCCACACCCCTCACCAAAGATGCCTTAACATGCTCGTGAGGAAAAAGCAAAGTGCCATTATAAAAAGAATGTACTATTCTATGGAGAACAAATGTTTGGGTGGGAAAGGCAATTCTTCTAAGTGTTCAGAATATAGACTGCCTACTGAAGAGCATGCATGCACTTGATTAATTTCAGAACTAGCCCTGGGGCTGGCGACCTGCAAATGTTTACCATTCGTATATCAAAATTCATATCTATTTGCTCACACAAGTTCTATTTCATGCACAAGGGAGGAATAAAGCTCTGAGCAACTGTACCAGGAAAGGTGCTAATAGTGCCTAATACATGTCAGCTGGCATATATAAAGCCAAATTATACAATAATTTGGTGTAAAATTATACAGCTATTTTGGGATATCAAGAATCATATGTGAACGTGTAGATTGAAACAATAATATTGGAAAATCAAGCATGGCCCTCCCTTCTCAAGGAGAATATGTCACTTATATTTTTGCCTCACACCCATCACTGAATTTCCTTTATTATGACTCTGGATGGATGCAGGTAGACAGGTAACAAGGAGATGCAGAACTATTGTACATCACTTACTTGAAGAAAACGCATCTTGGTCGCCTGATGTTTGGCATCATGCCGCCTTCTACCATTCGATGTTGCACAGCACCAACATGCCTTTGCAGGGTCTTCATATGGTAAGGCTAATCACACATCTATTGCTATTTCTAGTCCCCTCCCCACCCCATTCTGCATGTCATGAAAAGAAAACGGATTTTCCCTTTTAAGTTCATTACTTGTATTAGTCCGCTAAGGCTGCCATAACAGAATTCCACAGATTAGATGGCTTCGGCATCAGAAATGTATTTGATGGAAGTCCAAGATCAAGGTGCTGGCAGGGATAGATGGCTGCCTTCTGTCCTTACATGGGCATTTTCTCTCCATGCTCCCACTCCTGGTATCACTTCCTCTTTTTATAAAGATTTCAATCATATTGGATTAGTCCCCACTATTATGATCGCATCTACCTTAATTACCTCCTTAAAGGCTCTGTCTCCACATATAGTTACCTTGGGGGTTAGGGCTTCAATGCACGGATTTGGAGGGGATCCAATCTGTAACACTACTCTTCACACAAAACACCAAGAGACCATGTAGAGGTAAGATTCCTACTATTCCTACTAAATTATTTAGTTCTGCGTTTTATAAAAATGTTTCCAGAGATGGCATTCAACATAGTTAACAAGAAATATAGCCTGGGCTGTGATCAATCAGAACAGATATAGGAGCAAGGTTTTGGAGGCCCCACTGGTGCTGGACCATGGTGGGGGTTGGGGGGCAGAAGCCATGGGAAGAAGGCCTTGGGGTTCATGGTAACAGTGCAGAAATAGTTCAATATACTGAAAACCAGTGCACTTCCTCAGGTCCAAAGGGCTTTGTTATCACTTTTTGCTTAAAACAGGAAGGTCTTTCTCTTTTTTCTTTTATATTCTCACTGACGTAATAACTTATAAAAGAGCCAAATTATGGTCATGCATATTGGAAGGTGGCTCTGGCTGCCTTCGCTGTTTTGATATTTATACATGTACTTTGTACTCCAGAGCTCCTGCTGAACTTTTACTTTTCTTCTGCCATGATTAGAATGCAACAAAAAGGAGCAAACTCTACAAATAACCCTGAAATAACAAACAGGAGCACTAGAAACATCATGAGACAAAATAGTGTTTAACCTCATGTTATTGGGCTCCATCATGAATTTTAATTGGTGATGTCCAGCTGTGTTCTGGTTTACTTTGTGTTTTGAGACAAACCTTCTTCATGCCTCTTCATCTGTATCACATCCTTATGAGTAATTTTTATGAGGTCACATTTGACTGAGTTGAGCGCCTTGTGACCCAGCAAGCATCGGTACCTCATTGCCAAGGTGACCTCATCCTAACTAGATCTGCCTGACCTTACCACTGTTGACCTAATGTCCTCACACTCCATCCCTTGAATGCCTCCTATGATCCCATGAGCCTACATCCTTGGCCACCTGAGGCCCTTGGGAGGTGACTACTGATAAATGGTAAGCCAAGAGACAAGGCACACTGCACCTGAATTCTTATTCTGCCATTTACTGGCACTGTGATCTGGAACACCACGCTATGTGACAAATATTTCTAGCTTCTGGGGATACCTCACTAAGCAAGACAAGCAAAGTTCTTGCCCTTTGGGGTTGAAATTCTAGTGGTGTTTCTGTACTTAGACATGTTACTAAGTCCCACTGTGCTTCAGTTTCTGCAGCTGTCACATGAGGTAAAGACTTGCAGGTCTTCTCACCAAGGTTACATATATATTCTCCAATGTTTTCTGTATTGTTATATTTACACGTCTGTGTTTGGATCATTTCTCTGATCCATTTTTTCCAGGCCCACTTATAGGGTGTGAGAAATGAATGTAGTTAATGTATTTAGTCAGTGATGTCAAGCCATGCCAGAAAGGTCTCGATTTTGGATGGGATATGTGTAGGGATACAGCACTGGATTGCTATGTTGTAGGGCTCCTACCCTAAAAGGTTAGAGCAAGACAGCAACTTGGGTACGTGCCTGGCTGAAGGTGGTTAGGCAAACAGCCCAAGGAGTCTCGTGATTTGAATATATGTCAAGCCGAAGGCGGCTGACAATGACTCAGGGCATGAGACAGAAAAGGGTCAGTCCGTGTAGGACGAATGATAGAGATTAAGCAGGGAGGCTCCGGATGAACACGAAAACTCCCTATGTACTGATTGCTTATCCCCCACACTGCTTATGACGCAAATCCTAAGTAGAGCTTTGTTATTCTCCTCCAATAAAAGGCAGAGGCAAACGACCCTCGGGGTCTTTGTCTTTGCATCAGGCAAAAGCCCCTTCACCTGCACGTCTCTATATGATTCATTTTGTCATTGGTCTACATTGTGGGAAGTCTCCAGGCTACTGGCTTTCGGTTTCATTGTGGGGAAAACTGTCCCCGCAATCCCACAGATATGGATGGTGTTTCAAGCGATCAATAAAATGTTCAGAACCCCTTATCGCCCTCCCGAATTTGGACCTGGGTTCATCAGAGTCCAGGCAGAAAACAAAACCCATACCATGCAACTCAATAGAGAGGATCAAATATAGGAAATTAGTTACAACGGTGTTTAGGAGAGCTAAAATTGCAAACATGGAAAGGGGTAGCAATCCAGAGATGAGCATCTGGAAGAAACCACTACCACCCCAAGGACTAGAGGGACAGAGGGAAGAGACTGTGTTAAAGGAGCCCAGGAGATGCTGCCTCCAGCAGAAACAGAAAATACACTGGAGCTTTTCTAGGAGGCACCTACCCACCGAGGGAGCAGCTGGGTGTTGGGAGCTGGAACTGGGGTATGTCAGCAGCAACTATTCTGAAAGTGAGCGAGGGAAAAACAACCGGCCTTCTCTCTTTCTCCTGCCCTCCAATACTCTGCTGGTGCTTTGCCTGGCTGACTCAGCCAGAAAGCAGTGAGCAACAAGTCGGAAATGCAGTTTTAAAGGTCATGGTCCCTGTAATGATGAAGGGCAATGAGGAAGGAAAGCATCGGAAAGAAAGCAAGCCAATGATCAGAACAGGAACCAAATGAGCATTACGACAAAGGGTGGGAATCAGAACATTACACTTAATTATTGAGAAAGCTCTTTGAAGAATATGGCTTTAATCCATAGGCAAACTTGTTTCCTATTATTTCCCAGAGTTAGCTAGATTTACCTGCCCTGCTCTGGGCTGAGCGGGACAGCCAATGGCCACTCCTCAGAGGAGGGCAACTTGTTTTGTTGATGAAGTGTGTATTAGCAGAAAGATCCGGCTCATATTGCTCCTTTCTAATGTGTGGCAATTAATTCACTATCTTTTCCAATATCACAGGAGTCACCTTAGGGAAATTGCAAGTATAAAATGACTAGACATTCAATCACAGGTGATGATGTCTGTCAAATCAAGGCAAAGTGCAACCAAAAGCTCTTCTTTGGAAATAAGAGAAAATTATATGATGATTTTGAGAAGGCTTATTTGACTCTGTGTTTCTATGGTGATTAGGGAGAGGTATTCAGAAGCAACCAATTTTTTGAGAGCGTACTAGAGGACTACATTTAATAGTGAAAGGAAAGGGGGCCAAGGATTTGTCTTAGAGGCTTACACTCCAGCCTATGGTCCATGGGAAGCAAAACGGTAAAAGCAGTACTGTACTTTGGAAAGAATAAACTAGTGGAGGTGTGGAGAATGCACTGAAGGGAGAAGATAAGGAGGGCAGGGGCATTTGTCAATGGATGAAGAAGAATGTGGACATAAAACGGTCAGGCTTGCAATAGGGCTGGTGGCTCAAGAGGGGTTCAATTCTGACTTCCCGTGGAGCCATTTGTTCTTCATGGTTCTCACATGCACCATTCATGTTGTCCCTTTACTCCAGGATCACACAGCATTCATACTGCTGCTCTCCACTCCAAACCCATGCCACTTAATCATATCATTCCTTCCCAGAGAGCAAGAGCACAGCCTGAGGAGCACAACCATGCATCTCCAGAAAGTATCCCAACAGCTACTCTCATTCAATCATAGCAACAATTATCTAGTCCAGGGGTTGGCAAACTGTGGCTCGCGAGCCACATGGGGCTCTTTGGGTACATTCCGTCTCAAAAGTTTGCTGACCCCTGGAAGAGCCAATCCTGTCCCTCACAACTATTTAAAAATTATTCGAGAGCCATAGATTTTTACATAATCACCACTATGTGAATAATATCCTTTAAAATTTTATAAATGAAACTATAATAGTTTTATTTTCATTTTCAATTTTACTTCAGAGCCACATGTACGTACCCAAAGAGCCACATGTGGCTCGCAAGCCGCAATTTGCTGACCCTTGGCGGCTCTTCCATCTCAATAGTTTGCCGACCCCTGCATTCTAGTCACATACATTTTAGCTTCTTGCTGACACCCAGGTATGCCTTCTTCCTGAAATTGCACCTTTGACTCACCTTATCCAATACTCAGTGTCTTCTAAAAATGTGTTATGTTACTAGCTCCCCTGTGGTTGTTAAAGTCTTACATGAGGTGAAGGATGTGATGTCCCTATTTCCAGGCCAACTAAGTAGTAAATGCTCAAAAAGTGTCTGTCACCACCATGAGTACGGCTGAAGGCTGTTAGAAATGGGAAGCCAATGTGTCGGTGCCTTTGCCATTTCTCCTTTGTTCATCATGTGATCTACTTTCTTCTCTCTTCAAGGTCAAATTTGGCTTCCTCTATCAAATTGTCCCCAAACAGTATTATGATGGGTCTGCTTACATGCATGTATGTTGGACAACTGGGAGTCACTGAGAGTTTGGTTTCATGACTAATCTCTGTATCCCCAGCTTATCTGCACATCATAAGTGCTCAATAAACTGTTTAACTTGTGAGAACCTAGATGTGGGTAGTGAGCGAGTTCCCAGTACAGAATCTAGGGACTGTAGCCATGTTTGTGTGTAAGGGTGTGGTCCTTGGAAAACAAAGAGAGCAAATATCATGAGCAAGGGGTCCTCCATCCTCACTGCTGCAAAACAAGAATAAGAGCCTCTAAACAAGTGGAGAGGTTTTTACAAGATAATATGTGGACAGTGCTTACCACTTAGTATAGCAGCCAGTAAGCATTTCAGAAGCAGTAGCTACGTGGGCCTAATTAGATGTTGTACTAGTGCCGGGGCCAACCGAATGCTCCTTTCCTACTAAATACAGACGAGCTGCCTCTAGTCCCTGAGGGTTGGGCAAACATTCTGAAAACTTCAGGGAGACCAGACAGAGGTCAAAACTAGAGGCACCGTTCCTTCCTGTCATCCTTTACAATAGAGCCACCTGACCAAGGGGCTGCGGAGAGGAGCTATGCCTGAAAGTTATAACAGTGCAGGTCTTTGGAAGCAAGGTTCTTCTCACAAAGTTTCCTTTTCTCTATGTTCCAATGAGCATGCACATTTCTTTAAGTAAAGCAAAATCATTATATGTCAAGGTTGTTGGACTTTTTGTTGGTTTGTTTATTTGCTTACTGAAAGGTTCTGCAATAGAGATGGGAGTTGCCTTAAGATGACCATGTAAAGTAGCTCAAGACTGGATGGAATTCAGGCAATCAGGAAAACAAACAACAAACAAACAAACAAACAAACAAACAAAAAACTAGACTGTGGCCAAAGAAAGTGGATGGATGGATGGATGAATAGATGATAGATAGATAGATAGATAATAGATGATAGACAGATGATAGACAGATTGATAGAAGCTGAAGTAGTAAGGACTGGTGGCCGTTTTTTTTCTGAAGCCTATTTGAAAAGGAATATAATACAGCTGCATGTTTCCCAAACTACAGCCCTGGGGATTCTTGAGGCTCTTACCATACACTTATGTACCTCTCCTTCTTACTTAATGTTTTTCTATAAATCAACTCACTTAAAAAATTTTTTTTTCATTTTAAAAGGTAACTTTTATAGCTACTGCAAATATAAAAGCAGTATCACTTCTCATACAGAGAAGGGAACTGTGAAAGTTAATTCAACAGAAACAAAGCAATATTATTAAATCTAGCACAATTTCGTGAGGCTTACTGTCTCTGCTAAACATAGACTAGTAAGTGTTCACAGGGGTAGAGCCTGATATTGAACTAAGACTACCTCTTTGTTGGAGGCTGAAAAAAGAAATGAAGAGGGATGACTCTTTCAACATGGAACCCTCTAAATCCATCTCAAGGATCACGAGTAGGAGCTCTGCACTTTGGGAAATGCTAATGCAGAAGAAAGAAGAGGCAAAGAAACTGGATAGTTACCACAGCTCCACCATTACTAATCCCCAGTTCCATCTCATGGAGGATTCTCTCTCTCTCTCTCTCTCTCTCTCTCTCTCTCTCTCTCTCTTCCTCCCTCAGTTTCTCCATGTATAAAATAAAGTATGTGGAGTTATTTTACTGTTTCCCATTAAGCACAGATAAAAGCCTATTATATGCATCATGTTACAGTTTTCCAAGCCAGATAAAATAAATAGAAAAGCAACACAGTCCCCCAAATTGGCTCGGGTGCAGCTGGGAATCGAACCGGGGACCCTGTTGTTCAGAGCTTGCACTCTTGAGCAAGCTCTTAACCAACTGAGCCACTCAGCTGGCCCTGCCATGTTTTATTTTAATTGCTCTGTCCCCACCCTTTTGTAAGCAGTATGGACCCAGGAGGATTTAAAAGGAACAGTCCTAGACTAGATTTAAGACAGAAGCGAGGACTCTCTTTGTCATCCGATCATCTGTGCTCAGCGCTGCTAGGAAAACAGACATACCTTGTTGACAGTACGCTAAACTGCAGGGGGGGGGGGAATGTCTCAATTTATACTTTCCCAATAACAATTCAATTCAGGTTCAAAATCCCAAAGGCAGCTCCCAAGGACATGTGTTTATTAGACATTAGACTTCAACAATACAAGATAATAGATGGTGTTTATTTAGTCCTGTGTCACAAGGGCCCAGATTTTAATTAAAAATGGTGTTTTCAATAGGTTTAGCATACCATTTCTCCCTGAGCACAAATGTTAGCACAAACCTGTGGCCCCAAATCAGTCTGGAAGATTTCTCTAAGGCATAGTTATTAAAGGGAGTGCTTGTCACTGACGCAAGATGGTCATAAATGCGAGCATAACAAACACTCCCTCCATGGATCTGTTCTCATCATCTTTTCAAGGTAAAGGAGGGTCTGGAGCAGCATATGAAGCAGGGTTATATTTATGGAGGTGAAAGGATGGATCCACAGCTTTATTTTCTTTGAGGTTGCAGCTTTAGCTTTTATCAAGCCTTCTAGGAACTAAAATGGGTGAATGTTGAGTCTTGCTTAAAAAATAAGATGAAATAGTCACTTAGTCTTTGATATAAATCAAAAGATGAAGAACAGGGGCCGGCTGAGTGGCTCAGTTGGTTAAGAGCTCACTCAAGAGTTTAAGCTCTGAGCAACAGTGGTTCGAGTCCCAGCCTGAGCTGAGCTGCCACTGAGCTGCCAACAGATGGCAGGATGGCTCAGCTAAAAATAAAATCACAAACAAACAAACAAACAAACAAACAAAAGATGAAGAACAGGATGACTCTGGCCTCCTGAAAGAGACACAGGAAATAAACTGTTGTCCTCTTAACACATGAAAGACCAACCCCCCTACAAAATAAATTTTCTCTTTATATTCCCAGAAACCTTTTCAGGGACACTTGTCCATAATCTTCTATGCACAGGTAGAGAGGAACTAACAACACTGAGAGGTAGGTAGCTAAGGAATTTTCTTGAATTTTCAAGATGAGGAGGTCCTGGTCAACATGTGTTGCGTTTAGCAGCCTATACTTCCTTTCCTTTTGGGAACCAGGCCACCCCCGTCCCACACGATTAAGCTCTGATAGTACCAACAGAGCGCTTCCCATATTCTACCCACCATCACTAAACCTTTCCTTATTAGTCATAGAATTTACATATGACTTCCTGAGCTGGCCAATCATATTTCTGCTCCCTCCAATGATGATAAATGATGCAAAACCTGGACAGGAGAGCCGATAGAGTTCTTCTAAAGGTTGAATATATAAATATTTGAAGAAAGAAGTTGCCTGTATCTGTTACTTTAGGTTTGGTTATGCTGCTGTCACAAACTCCTCAATTTCAATGGCTTCCAACAACCAAAGGTTCTTTCTTGCTCCAAATATGAGGTCAATGAAATGAAGATCTTTGGCTAAATTTGATATTTAATGTGTTAGGAAGTGTATAATCCTTCCACAGCAGACATTTTAAGCATGTATTACATGTATTTTAATAACATCTGCTGGGGGTAATAAGCTACAAGTATATAAACACAGAATTATTAACAACCATATCACCCACTAGAAAAGAAATTGTCTATCAAATATTGCTTTAATGAAGCACTCAATCACAAAATACTATACCTACCCATCTCCTGGAAAAAGATGTGATCCAGGTAAAGCCAATTAGGATTGGCCATCCGCTTGGTAACAGTGAATGAACCCAATGGGCATATAACTCACATAGGGTCAATCAGCATGCCTCCCTGGGGTTGGTTTATAGATTACGGAGAAGAGGTTTCCTTTCCTATAGGGTTTCTAGGCTGGAATATGTGATTTCCATAATGTTGGATGACATCTAACCTGCCATGTGAGGAAAGCCTGTTATTAGAGCGAAGCCAAATCGGGAGCGAAGCCAATGAGAGTGAGAAGAGTTAGAGAGACAGGCAGAGAGAAAGAGATATAAATATGTGCCTGAATACCTTTAATCCCAGTTCCAGTCTCCAAAGCTTGCATACTACGGCTTAGTAGACTTTTCCCTTAGATTCTGTCAGCTACCTTTCCCAGGCCACAAATTAATAAATTTCCCCCCCTTCTCCTCCTCTACCTCCTCTCTCTCTC
>NW_017732468.1:35294-43496 GCF_001890085.2 Hipposideros armiger | reverse complement strand
TGTGTGTGTGTGTGTGTGTGTGTGTGTGTGTGTGTGTGTTTAGCAGATTGATTTAAGAGAGTTCTGATATAAAAGTTAGGTTTGGGAGAGGTTAAATATAAATAGTTGATATGTATATACTCTATAACCTGACATACGAGATCCCTCTTGAACTGGCCTGACTGCCTTTTCCAGACTCATATCCTAATCTCCTAGCCCACATGCCCCAGAGGGAAGTACTGGTTTTCCCCAAACACTTCCTGCTTCTTCTCAGCATCAGGCCACTGTATATACTGTTTCCAATCCCATGGGGGGCACTTCTGTGCCCCAGTAGAGTGTTCTAAAGAGAGGAAATAGCACATAAAAAAGCCACCTTTGCTTAACTCCTATTCAATCTTGGCATCTGGGTTTCAGCTTAGATATATCTTCCAGCAGGACCAGGAAGCTGTCCCCAGAACTCAAAGACTGTGTAAGCTTTATCTCCTACATGTTCCCATGCCATTACACGTACCCCATATTTTAACACATAGCACACTGATCTGTAATAATGTATTTACTGACTTTCTCCACCAGTAGACAAAGACTGTGTTATGTTCATCTGTATATATCTAATGATGGTCTCTGGCAGAAGATCTCAACTGATCTTCTGCTCAACTGATCACCAACCCACAATAAGTCATGTCAAGTAAAGAATTGTTTTAATGAGGTGTTAGGGTGAAGGTTCCCATCACATCTGTTGAATATATAAATGTCAAATATCAGCAGCTAGAAAATAACATATTTGGATCTAGAACCTGTGATTTCTAAGAAGTCAGTACTTTCCCTAGTACCTTTTCATATTGGTAATGTATTTATAATATCCCCAAAGTATATTGAGTACCACAAAGTTTAACATTGCCAGGTTGCTTCCTTTTCCCTGGACCAATTTTTTGATTTTCAGAAGAGAACCTGAAGATGAAGGAAGGCCTGAAAATACGGAAGTGTCATGTTAAAGCCACTCATTTAAGGCAGGTAGGCTGCTATCGCTCCCACTTTGGCCCCTTGCTGATATGACTTCCTGTCTATAAAGAACTATGTTTCCAAGATGCCCTTGTAGGGAGTCATGCAGGCAATCTAGGCTCAGTCAGGCTGACACACACCTCCATGATATTTGGCAGGTAATTATGACCAATATGAGGATGTAGAGAGAGTGGGCCTTCTGCCAGGCATGATGGGGAAGGTGTGTGGTTCTTTTGGGGGCAGCTTGGGAGGAAGTTCCTAAATCACTGGTGCCAAGTGACATGAAGCATAAGAGTGGGTTTTCATCCAGAACATTCCACGCTATGGTTGAGCATTTCTCCTGGCCACATGTGCTCAGCGATGTAGATCTAAGCTGAGTTCCTGATGCTCATAATAATTCTGTAACCCACCTAATGCTCTGTGATAATTTTCTTTCTGCTTAACCAGCATAAATACATTCTGTTATCTGCAAGAACCTTGATCTTCTTAATCACTCTTCCCAAAATAGCCTTAACCTCATTATCCACTTAGTCTATCTGTGAAGTATTGGAATCAGCCCTGAAATAATAGTATTTCAGGGTTTAGGGAATGGCACCAACCCACAATAAGTCATGTCAAGTAAAGAAGAATTGTTTTAACGAGGTGTTAGGGTGAAGATTCCCATCACAAGTTATGCATCACCAAGAAACAGATTTATACGGTGTAGTATTTCTAATATAATTTCCTCACAGAAGGGTGTTTCCTCATCCCTAAATTATAATAGAGTATGCTGCTCAGTATATTTGTTTTTGAAGAAATGATTTTTGAAAACAACATTAATGAGTAAAATAAACAGATGGGGTGATTTATAGTATGAGGGGCAAAGTATTAAATTAGGCCTGAATTAACATAAATGGATAGAGAATGTCAACATTGTTGATTCAGCGCTCAGAGGCATTCATCTCACTTCTCAGAGAATGTAGGCAAATGCATATTTATGTCTTCCTTGATGACTCTAGATCACTTAAATTTGTCTAATTTGGGGCTTCCTTTTACCCCTGAACATAGGCTATTTATTCCAGGACCCTGACAGCAGCCTTTTGTTTAAGCGTTAATGCCTTAAATAGGGGTCTTTACATAGGTTCAAATAAAAAATAGGCACTTATCTACTTAATTTAGCTTTATGATTCAACAAATTTCAAGTATGTTCTCCTTTTCATTGCATCATTGCCGCAGGATTTTTTAAAAATTTTAGTTGTTTTATCATTAGACAGCTGATCCATTTTCATCTGGCTTTTCCTCTAACTGAGAAAGACTAGGAATGAAGGGCTGATCAAGGAAGTGAGTTAGCTGTTTAGCAATTTGGAAGTAAGTATTTAAATTCAGTGTAAATGATGAACCTGGGATATCCAGGTCCTCTACTAATGCATGGCTTGATATACACAGTAAGTCCGTTCTCTGTTTTGATTTTTATTTTACAACTATCCACAGATGTGACATGAGGAATTAAAAAGAGTGAAGTGCCTTAGAGATTATCTGGACTAATCTGCTTTTCTCACAGATTAGAATCTCAAATACAGAAGAAGGGGCAAACTATATGCCTTTCCCGTATTGGGAAGGTGGCAGGACTTTTGTCTCCATGCAATGGCTTCCAAGGACACACACGCAACTTTCCCATCGCTCCATCCCAGAAATCTGCATTTCCTTTCCCTTCCAGAGTCACCACCACCACCTCTTCTCTTTATACCCCTTCCTACTCCCTCCAAAATCGTTCTAAGGAGGAGAAAGCCACTGACCTCACTCATCATGGAACTGGACTTCACTGACAAAATTTTGTTCAGTGTTGGGCCTGGTTTTTCTCATGAGGGCAAATAATTTTTTTCTGTTTTTTCTCTGCTATATTCCCAACACCTAGAAGTATGCCTATTACTTAATAAATGCTGAATGAAGAACTGAATTATTGAGTGACTTAATTAGTGAGTAAATGAATGGATGGATAAGTGAATGAATAAATGAATGAATGAATGAATGAATGAATGAAGCAAAAGCAGGTAGATTAGGGTAGAACAAAGGATCCACACACATCCTGGTAAAGCCTTCCAGGCAGTAAGCCCACCTACCTCTAATAGAAGGGAGATAGGCCAGGGCCAGACCTGGATTGACTCACAAATAGACATAAAGGTCAACAGAGGAGGTTGTGAGTAGGGGCTAATTTTCCCAATGAGCTTCCCCTCCAGCTACTAGTTACCATGTTTTTCCTTTTTGAAGAGAAAACCATCTGAACTTAATGAGTTATTCTATTCACCTCCTTGTAACAGAGACTGATAAACACTAGAAGCAAAAGGATAAACCAAACATACTTCCTGGGCTGGGAGAGCTTCCCGCTTGAAGAGGAGCTGAGCTGCAGAAACAGAATATCTGCACTCTGATGTTATCAGGGCTGTGCCTTCAATCCATTTGGGATAGGCAAGGAATAAATATGTATAGCCACAGGTAGGGGAGGGGAAGGGATAAGAGAGAAAATCAAAGAAGGGTTAGGAAAAAAGAAATAGTATTCACTGTGGGCCTCGAGAGATGAGTGGAAGTTTATGAGAAAAAAAAAAAAAAGACCTAAGGGACAAAAGGCGTTCTAGGCAGAGGTGCTCAGCACGCCTGCCCCTGCCCTCCCGTCAAGTCCGCCCTCCCAGCTCCCACCTCACGGAGCAGCATCACTGCCCAGCTGGTTGCCCAGGGTCTTTCCTCATCACCCCTTTCCTGCCACTGTTTCTCCATAACCGTGTTGGGACAATTTTAGCTTCTACAATAAATCAGACTCTAATGATATCACCTCTCTCCATCTCTGTCCCCCTCCCAGTCCTTGCTACTCTAATCCCTCCAGTGGCTTTTCCATTACGGTTTCCTTAGTGGGCTCTCTCATCCACTCGGGCCTTCTTCCAATTATACTGCAGTAAAATGATCTCATTTTAAAATGAACGACTAATCAAGTCATTTCCCTACTTCATACAGTCACATACATTCTGACAAAGCAATGTCTCACTTAGATAAATACCAAAGCTTGCTTACACATTTGCAAGAGGAGACATTACAATCTGTTTATAGCAGTACTGCTCACAAGAGAAAAAGCTGGAAGTAGGTCAAAGGCCCATCAATGGGAGAATAAAGCATGGCATAGTCAGCCAACAGAATATTATGCAGCAGTCAAAACAAAGGAACTAAAATGGTATACAACACGTTAGATGTGTTGCAGTAACATAATATTGAGTGAAAAAAATTGTACTTTTTAAATAAAGTTAAAACCAGTTAAAAGCAGACTTTCTACTTCTATAAACATAAAAAGTATCTTTTATAAACATATAAAGAGGTGTATATAGAGGTATTAAACTATCAAAAAATAAAGTATTCATGAGAAAAGATTCTGGATGGTGTTTTTTTCAGTTGGGAAATAACAAAAGAGTGTAGCAGGGTGGGAATTCATGTGGTTAATGTAGGTTAAGTTTGCTAGGGGTGGTAGGTGCCTAGTACATTACTAAAAATCATGAAATCAGTAAATAAATCAGTAAATAAATAACAGGCCATTCATAGACTAATGATAAGAATGTGTTGTGAATCAATGATTAAGATTAAATCAGTTTCATGTAACTGAGGACCAATTTAAGGGCAGAAAATCCCCTGATATATACTGGGGGTTCTCCTAGAATGCTCTGAAAGGCTGACTTGCAATAAGGGAGGAAGTCCTTATATGTTTTAAATCGGCCCCCTGCCTATGATGTCATCTGAAAAAGAACATTTGCTTCTAAAATAAATGAAATACTTGAAAACACTGCTGTGAGAAGTCACTGAGTGTTCTAAAAGGGAGGTTGCAATATCATTAGATCTGTGACATGAAAAAGAGCATATTATATAAAGGGGGCCCGCTCTCAGTGATGTTTACATTTCAAAGAAGAGGCCAATACTGCTCTCCAAAGAAATGACTCACCAATGGCATACATGGAAAAACCAATGACAAGAAGGAAAGAGGAAGAAGACACTTAAGACCCATCCACCTCAATCACTGCGTGGAAGTAAAAAGAGACTTAAGGAGCCAGATCTACACATAGAATCAAATCCACAGTAATACAGTCCTTTAAAGTAGCGACATAGAAAGAGCTTAGAAGCCAGCTAGCCCACATGACTGCCTTCTTGAGTCCTTTCCTTCCTTTCAAAGATCATTAGGGTCAAAGACTATGCATGGAAGGTAAGCACAGTGGAAAAGACGGTGTCCCAGGAAGTCTGAGAAATTGACTCCAAAAAGGGAAACTGAGCAAATAAAATACAAGAGAGGATAATGGCAACCAGATTTCTCACTGTTGGAGAAGGCAGTTACAAACACAGAAAGAGAAAAATCTGGAATGAACACTCTGGTGTTAGATTGGAATTGGAGTATAATAACTTGTGGCTTTTGATAGATACATATACAGAGAAAGAAATAAACATAGATATAAATGTGGGTATTCACACATATATACACATATTGTTAAGCTCTATGCACAATGAGAGCCTTGGTGAGCTAATTTGCAATACTTTTTCCAAAATAAATGTTCTGCACTCTTTGAAAAGTTTCAAAGAAAGACAAAGAGACTGTTCCAGACCGAAGGAGACTAAAAGAATAAGACAACTATATGTGGCACATGACCTTGTATTGGACTCCGACAATGAAGAACATTATTTAGGTATCTGGCAATACTCACATGGACTCTTTGGGTTGGATGTTAATTATGCAGCAGTGTCAATTTCCTGATTTTGATGATCATTCAATGATTATTCTATAAACAAGGAGAAAGTCCTTGTTCGTAGGAAGCTTGTATTGAATTATTCAGGCATAATGGAATATTACATATGTAGCTTATCCTTAATGGTTCAAAAAATATTTTTAGTTTTCTTTCCACTTTTCTCTTAGATTTAAATTATTTCAAAATAATAAAAACAATTCACAAATCCTATTATTCTTGTATAAACAAATTGCATGGAAACTTGATAGGTTAAGCAGTAAAATTGTGATATTTGTGTATTTAAGAACAGGATGATTATAATGCAGATACACTGGGGGGGAAGATAGGCTTTTATGGAAGTTTCTTCACAAAATAGCAACAGGAAATTAAATGAAGCTTGGTTATAGGAAGGAAATTTTCATTGAAAGATTGGCGTCCCCCATCTTATTTTAAGGTGATGGAGAAAAATGGTCATTGAACTGCCTTGGATTTGTATATATAAAACAATGAAAATGTCAATAGCAACCTATGGAAAATGCCAGAACTGAGAACTAGATGTGGCTTGTTGAGGGCTCTTGTAATCACAAACATCTTAGGCTAATACCCAAAGACACCAAGATAATTTTTCAGTTAATTGGGAAGAGTTTGACAGGCGGCTTGGACAATAGTGGCAAAATAGACCATCAACTGACATTTTTACATCCACTAATTGTTCTCTCTTCACAGAGTTTAGTTTACCTAAAAAGAATCCATTAATAATAATAAGAGCTGTTATTTCTTTCTGTAATCAGCTTCCTAGGGGCTGACCATTCCCATAAAGTAGGGGAAAGAGACAGATGAGATTATGTGTCTACTCCTTCCCCCTGAACAAACAGAAAACTCTGGAAATGCTTATTCCCTTATAAATAACACTGCAAGAAAACGTAACTGGCATTTATCAAAAGCCTACTTTGAGCCAGATGTATTCTATAAATCATCTTATTTAGCACTTTCAACAGTGATGAAGAGTAGGTATTTTTCTCATTGTTAGAATAAAGGAACGGAGGTTCAGAGAGGTTATCTAGAGCTACACAGAATTGAAATGGGAGTAGAGATTTATAGTCAGTCTTATCATGAGCCTCATTAATCCTCGTATATAAACCTTGCAACCTAGATTATCATCCCAAGAAAACCAGTTTAAAACCATGCAATTTAAAGTCCTGTGTTNCTACCTATAAGTCTCCTCAGATGACAACCTGGACCTTTCAACCTTAGGCCCCACACTCTTCTCACTTCTCTGATCTATTTTCAAAGTAAACAAATTCTGCACTTCCTGACTCTAGTTGAAAGCAGAAATGTTAATTATTTATACCCAGCAAATGCATTCCATGTCTTAGATCCTGTGAGAAATCCAATGAAATGTCAGCTTCAAACACAATTTTTTAAAAAAATATTAGAATTTGATATTGCAATTGAAGTGTGGGCCTGAATAAACAGGCCAAATGGTTCATACTAATTAAATATCCATGAAAACAAAGAGAGAGAGAGGTAAAAGAAAAAAACAATGCATCCAAATATTTCTCACGGAAAGCCAGGCATGTTCAAAGTGGTTTCAACTCAGACAATAGCTCAAGAAGGTACACATCTAATAGACAAAGGAGGGGGGTCAGCACTACCCTGAATTGATCCACTGGACCCCAAAAAGCCAAATCCTTGTATGTTTTTCAGAACCATGAATCTCTGAGAGACATGAGGCTGGGCGGGAACTGTATTGGTGGCAGGGATCAAAAAAGACATCTAATGCTTGAGTCTTGTAAGTTTCTTTCCACTCTTTCCTTCCCCAAGGAAAATTTAGTTTTCTGGGTCTGGCCCTCCTGTCTATCTTTGCCACAGGATTTCATCTAGCATGACCATTTCTGACTGGAATGATTGCTAGATTGATCCGTGATAGGAAGAACCATAAAAGCCTGAAGACCCTGTGAGGCCATCATTGGAAATGGAAAGAACTCCTCAGTTGGAGGAAGGAAGAGAGAGAGGGCTTGGTGAGGAAGAGCAGGAAAGATAAAAACCCAAGCAGGCTTTGAGTCTAGGGAAGTGGAAAGAGATTGAAGATGTGCAAGTGAGTGGGGGAGGCAGTTTCTGGTAGGAGAAATATATTTAGAAAAATGCAGAGTGATTATGAAGTCCTAGTGTGATTATGATGCTAAACTTGGAAATCAACTTTGATCATTACCCAACCCTTTGAAATGAGGTGAGGGACAAGGAACAGTGTCATTTTTAATCAGTGACATATTAAGGCATTGCTGAACGGGTACACTCAAGGATTGTTTAGTTCTCTGGAAGGCTACCTCTGTTTGACATTGCTACTTACTATTTGATTAGATAGAGCCCAGACACTGGGAACTTGTAGATTTATGTCTAATAGAAGAGATATCCCCAAACATTAAAGTGTTAAGGGTTTACTGCCCTACAGGACAGTCATTAGTTTTGTGTTCACCCTAGTAAACTTAGGCTAACA
>NW_017732468.1:26922-33662 GCF_001890085.2 Hipposideros armiger | reverse complement strand
TTATAGCTCACTGACTTACCAAGTGCTCGATTCTCCTAACAACCCAGAAGACTGGGTTGTTATTAGACACCAAAACAAGCAGATGGAAGGTGGAGGACCCAGCCAACCAGCTCTTTTGCCTCCACAGTATCAGACAACTGCCTCAGAACTTCCAGTACCACAGGCACCTTTACCAACAACTTCAATGGAGCAAGCACTTCATGTGCCTCTCTGTCCCTGACAGACCACTCCAAAGCTGTAAGGGGTGTGTGTGATCAGGTTACTTAACACCTAACCAAGTTAACAGAAAATAACTGAATATTGGCACTGAGTGTCTGCTGAATGTTTTACTCTAGAATGGGTGTGACTGGTGAATGATAAAATAGAGCTCAGATCACTATATATCCATCTGCTCATAAATGCTGGTGAGGCACTACTGGTGAAGAAAAACCAGCACTAACCCATTTTCAATGGATACCACGTGTAGCTCTTTTTTTAAAGAAAAGAAAGAAAATAGTCAAAACATTTATTTAAGTAAGACAAGAGAACTCCTTAAGAGTTGTCAGGAGTAAAGAAGTAGTTGAGTTCTAATCATTATTTTCTGTGCCCAAAACAAAACATTCATGATGTGTTTATTTCATGCCAGACACTATGCTAAGTGATTTAGGAAATTCGTTTTATTAGGTTTATGACCTCTTAGTGAGTAAGTCTTATTATTATTATAAAGGAGAGAATTCAAGCTCTGAGTTCTTCAAGCACAGTTTTCTGGACCTTAGCAAGTATTAGAGCCAGGATTTGGGCTAGTTTCTACTCAACACCCGATCTGGCGATTTTTTTCCAGCACGTTGTACAGACTACCCAAGAATGTCATGCTAGGTTATGGAAGTCGCATATGAAGATGAGAGAATGTGTCACACAAAGAGTCCGAGAGATATTAAACTCTCTCCCTCCAAATCCTAAAACAATAAATAATTTCTGAAAAAAATCTTTGTAAAATATGACATACTGCCCAAATTTCAGAACCTTGAAATTAGTGTTGAGAGTACGGTGGGTGCCATATCTACTTCATAGCACAATATTTTTTTNTTTTTGAATATTAAAGGAGCAACTCAAATACCCAGCCACAGCAAAGATATTTTTAAGGTGATGGCAGCCAGCAGCAGGAGGGTCAAAAATCTGTGATGATACAGCCATGAGCGTCCAGTAGTAGACAAAGATCAGGGGAGGAGATGCCAGTAAAAGAGTTTTAAGTAATTAATGGACACTGTTCACTTAAAGGGTCAAATGCATATCCATTTTTCTAGTATATCTTGGCTCTGGCCTGTTGTGCAAACCTCCCCTTCTGATTGATTCTATGTACTATCCAATAACCTTCTAACAGATCTATTTTCAGGATCATTCAGTCAAAGCTGGTTTCATTGATTTGCAAACAAAAACCTAAGGGAAATGCTGCCAATAGGCAATTAGAGGAGCCTGGTTTTCTATAGGGTAATATATGCCTTGGAGAGGAAGTGAGGGAAAACTAATGTCTGGTGCTTGAGAAAGCTGTACTTTGTAGTTTGGTAGCATGAGAAGGAATCAGGCATGGGATGAGCAATTTCTTTACTTGTACATGAACTCTTAGACTTTGACACACTGCTCAGATATATCATTCATTTATCCTTTCCCCAACATCTATTAATTGAGTACCTACTATGTGCTAGGAGATATGCTAAATGCTGAAGATGTACCACTAAGGTAAATGAGGCCCTAGTCTTCACAGGTTAAAAATGTGAGTCCTGAGCCCCAGATACCTGGGTTTAAATACTGGTGTTATCACTTCCAGCAATGATATGGCTAGGTGACTGACTTAATCTGCTGTGTCTATTTCATCCACACAATAGGATTAATAGCATCTGCCACATAACAACTGCTGCATTAATTTATTTAACCCTCACATGTAAATCCCATAGAAGAGTGCCTCATCTGAAAGAAGCATTCAATAAATATTAGTAGCGGGTGCTGTTCTTAATTTTATTATTAGCAGCATGTTTGACAAATGTTAGACACAGAAAAGGCAACTGGGAAATGTTATACATTTGAAACATGGCATAAGCAAGGAAATGCAGAAAAGTTGAAAAAGGTGCACATTGAAAATGATATGCAGAAAAACTTTGAAAAGTCATCCCAAAGCAAGCAATGTCTAAGCTAAGATCCGAAGGGGAAATGGAAACAAGCTAGTTTGAGTGGGGACTGTCAAGAATGTGCAAAGGGTCAGAGGATCAAGAGGGCATGGCAGGTTGAAGGAAATGAACTGCATGCAGAATTGTTAGAGCAAAGACCATGTGGTGAGTGGGGTGGTGGGGTAGGGAGAGGGCACAGTGAGCGATAGAGCTGGAAAGTAAAGCAGGAGGAGTCGTGTGAATGACCATGCCCAAAAACGTATACATCCACTCAAGAATTTTAAGCAGAGGAGAGTTAGGATCAGACTTGGACTTTAGTAAGAACATGGTGGACACAGTTTGGGGAATAGTTGGGAGGCCCATGGAGAGAGCAGCTAGACCAGTACTTTAATAATGGAGTTGATATATTGATGTGGGGGTGAGATGTTGGGGATTTCCATAAGAAATGATAATTGTTTAAGATACATTTGNCCTCACTGGCCATTAGTGTGATGGTTAGTTAGCCTCAGCCCAATTAAAATAAGGAACTGAAAAGATGGCCATTTCAAGAAAGCCTGACCCATTTATCTAGATAAGTGTGGCAAATTAAAAGACAGATAATAGGATTTTCTACTTTCTTGATAGGAGGGTGTACCTGGATTTTTGGAGGGGGATTTTGTTTTGCCTAATTTGGTTCTGTGATCTGACCACATATTGGGAAGAAAAAGATGTAAGTCCCATTTTTAAAAAGACTAGATTTGACCCCATTGATGAAGCAGAAATAACCATGATAAACACGATAATAGGTAACATTTTTCAAAAGCTTATAATGCAGCAAGCACTCATTTAAATGTTTTACACAAATCACCCCTCTTGAATTCTCACAATTCTATGGGGCATTCTGTATTCTCCTCTCCATTTTACAGATGAGGAAACTGAGGAATGGAGAGGTTAAATGAACTCGTCCAATGTCATACAGCTGGTGTTTTAGTCAAGAGGCTAACCACTCTTCAGGCAATCCTAAAATCGTGGTGACCTAACATACTAAACATGTATGTTTCTTCCTCCAATAAAATCCAATTCAAATATTCTAGGTCAAGTAACTTCCATCCCTTTTGAGTGGCTATTTTTCAAGCAATGTCTCAGGGATTCAGGTTAGGGGCATCTTAGGGAGCAAAAGGCTTCACTTCAACATGTGGCCTATTGGAGCATCACAGAGGTGCTATATGTGTGGAGAAGGCAAACCCTATTCTCAGAAACTTCCTAGTTCAGTGTATGATATGCACCAATCGCATGGTTCCACCTAGTTGCAAAGGCGCTCAAAAATGTGATGCCTGGCCAGGCAACCACTCTCCAGTAACAACTCTCACCATTTTGAGTGGAGGCCATCAGCTTGGGTGATCAGGCCCCCTCTCTGCCACAGCTAATTAGTGGTGGAGTCAAAATTTGAAATTTAGCTCTTTAAACTTCGACTGGATCAGCTCTGGCATGGAACTTTGTTTTGAAGACTAGCCTTCTTTTTAATATAAAGAATATTTCCCAAAGAAAACTTCTAAGGAAAAATATGATAATTACAGAAGCCAGGTAAATCATTGAAATAAGCAAAGCCAGCCAGGGGTGTGAAAGGAGCAATGATCACATTAGTTACGTGCAACTGCTATTCCAGTTCAAGNAATACACCTAGACACACTGTTCTGGGCTCTCCAATGGCCATGGGTTTCTAGGATTCTGCTGCACCCTTAATTCTGCCTCTGGAGCCTGCCAAGCAATGAGCCTGTTTGCAAAGGATCATAAATGAATGAAAACCACTGATGGATTTCCTACCACGGACTTCCCCTCCCATCCCCCACCCCTACCCCCCAGGCTCTTTTAGAGTGAAGTGTCCTAGAAAACACATCGCGTTGGTGGCCTGCTGCTTGGACAGCAACAGCACCATGTGCAAACACACCAGGCAAATGTTCCATGGCTGCCACATGCCGCTCAGGATCAGATGCTAAGATGGCTTCTGGCCTACTGAGAAGAGAGTGAGCTAGTTCCCTTGACACACACACACAAAGCTAAAAATGAGCTTGTAAAGACTTGGTCAAACTAAATCTAATAACTTGTCTCCCAATCTTTCTAAACAAAAAATAATGAATTATACTTTGCTACATCAGTCTTCTGAATTTTCAGAACCCTCTGCACTCTGCTGAGTTTTTGTGCTCTGATAAGCCTATTTTCCTCCTGATTTCTAGTGATTCCATAGGCTATATAAGCACTGTGAAAGCTGAGACACCATCTTCCCTTTTCATCATGTGCTTGGGGTAGTGTCTGGTACATAGTATCTGCTTAATAAACATCTGATAGGTGAATGAATACAATATGACCACTCAATAGAGCAGAAGATGATGTCACTCTGAATTACCAATACTTAGCCTATCGCAGACTATATAGCTTAACTTCAAAAGAGAATGGGTAAGATTTTATTCTTTTTCAGGCTGAGTAATATTCCATTGCATATATAAGCCATATCTTCTGTATCCATCTGTTCATCAATGGACTCTTAGGTTGCTTCCATATCTTGGCTATGGTAAATAATGCTGCAGTGAACATAGGGTTACATATATCTCTTCAAATTAGTGTTTTGGATTTCTTCCAACAAATAATCAGAAGAGAAATTGCTGGATCATAAAGTAGTTCTATTTTTAATTTTTTGAGAGACCCTTATACTGTTATCCATAGCGGCTGTGCCATTTTGCAATCCCCCTGACAGTGCACGAGGGTTCCCTTTTCTCCACATCCTTGCCAACGCTTGTGATTTTTTGTCTTTTTTATAATAGCCATTACAACAGATGTAAGGTGATAGCTCATTGTGATTTTGATTTCCATTTCCCTGATGATTAGTGATGCTGAGAATCCTTTCATGTGCCTCTTGGCCATCTGTATGTCTTCTTTGGAAAAATGTCTATTCAGGTTCCTGACCATTTTTTAATGGCTGGACCTAGAATGTATTATGCTAAGTGAAATAAGTCAGACAGAGAAAGACAAATAAATCATGTTTCCACTTACAAGTGAAATCTAAAAGTCAAAACATCACTGCTGATGGGAATATAAATTGGTACAGCCACTATGGAAAACAATATGGAGGCCCCTCAAAAAATTAAGAATAAAATTACCATACAACTCAGCAATCTCTCTTCTTGGTATCTACTCAAAAAATCTGAAAACATTTATCTGTAAGATATGTAAATCCCAATGTTCATTGCAGTATTATTCATGGTGGCCAAGACATGGAAACAACCAAAGTGTACTTTGATAGATAATTGGATAAAGAAGATGTGGTATATACACACAATGGAATACTACTTTGTCATAAGAAAAGATGAAATAGTGCCATTTGTGACAACATGGATGGATCTTGAGATTATTATGCTAAGCAAAATAAGTCACAGAAAAAGTTGAGAACCATATGATTTCACTGATATGTGGAATATAAAACTGAAAGCAACAAAGGAACAAGACAAACAAAGAAACAAACAAAAACTCATAGACACAGACAATAGTTTAGTGGTTACCAGGGGGCAAGGGGGAAAGTGGGTGGTAGGTGAGGGTAAACGGGGTCAAATATGTGGTAATGGAAGGAGAACAGACTCTGGGTGGTCAAAATACAATGTGATNATATCTCCTTGCACAACTTCATCCCTGTGATAGCTTCTTTTGTGTGAGTTTTTCAGATAATGGCAGTATCTTTCCATTTAATTGATCTACATAGCTCCAGTCTCAGAAGTAAATCCCTCTTCCAATTATATACCAAGCCAGTTTCAATCTTCCTGACTGATGCAGCAATTTGAGGCAGGGAGCAAATTCACTTAATGTAGTTCATATGTTGACACATTCTTTTAACCATCATGGAAGTGCTCCTTATGGTAGCAAAGAAATTTAAGTGATTCTGATGTAGCTAAAAAGGCAAATACTTCTGAACGTAAAGATTAGCACTGATTCCTCAAATACATCTTCTTCAAAGGTCATCCGCTGTTGTAAAATTTCAGATTCTTGCTTTTCCTTTTCTCTCTCCCTCCTTTCACTCCTTCCTTTCATGCAGAATTTAGGTTATCTGAAGCACTTAGCTAAGGTCATTGGCTTCCTTATTTTCATTTAAAGATACCTGGCTCCTACACAGACCTCTTTACATTTCAAACAATATTTATACTTTTAGAACCTTCTCAAATTGACGTGGGGAAAATGCAGGATGACTTAGATCATCTGCTTGATCTGCATTCCTTCTTCCCTCACATACGTAGCTGTTATATAGATACCTCGATGCACACAGCTAAGCCATTTGTCATGAGTAAGGTCATTTAATGTAACTTCAATTTGGCTAGGAAAATGTCAAGTTCACCAAAAATACTATCATGGGTAGCTGAAAATCAAGCCTATCTTAGATAATGAATGTCTTTTATTTTCACAATTATAAAAGATTCCAAGGGAACCCAGTGTCCTCACCTTCTGATTGGATTTTATAAACAATACTATCTTTCTACATGCTAGTTGCACAGAACTGACTGACTGTGGGTTCTAACCACTTGGAAGTGAGTGGGTAAGATGGAGACACTCACAATTTTGAGAATGCCATCAAAGCTA
>NW_017732468.1:18897-24042 GCF_001890085.2 Hipposideros armiger | reverse complement strand
ATGAGTGGTTGGATGTCTAGAATGCTTTTCTCAGTTCTAAGAATCCTCAAGTCTATTTCTGGGTATTCTCTGTCCAAAATGCTTTTGTGTGGCCATCTTGCTGATGTGGTGAGAATGTGCTAATATTTCCTCAGTTTCCCCTCTTCTTCCACAGAGAAGAAAAACAATCACCACTTCAGGCTGGGCTGAGTCTTTCTAGGCCAGCCAGAAGAGGCAGTGCTGTGTCCTGACTAGAGAAGAAATCCATCTGACCCGAGTGAGGCCTAGCAGAGAAAATTGTAGTTGACACATAGGAAAGCAAAGAAAAGTAGTCGAAGGCTCTCCCACCCCTGCCAGTATGCAAATCCCTTAGCACACTGAAAATGATTTCATATTCATGTTTGGGAGGGGGTAATAATAACACGAAAAGACATTGCCATCACTGATAAATATCATATTTAGGTGCCAATATCAGCACAAACACATGTGGATCTATATTCATTTTCTAGTCATTTGAAGTGTTTATATCTGTTGAATATGTATTATTAAATTAATGCTGATTGGAGTTAGGAGGCAATTTAGATCAAAATGTATTTCATTGTGCTGTAGGTAAAGTTGAATGTAGGAAGCAAATTATCTGGCAAATTGAACTTGCCGCACTCCAAGTACCCATTCCTGGTGAATACGTAATTTCCTGATTATCTGCTTGGGCTCCTTCCAATGCTGACAGGATTCTTCCAGAGCTGCCTTCCAGGAGGGATATCAGCTGGAGGGAGGGACGCGATATGGACATGCCTTGGGGCCTGAGGAAGCGCCAGGGAACTCTCTTGTCTTTTAAGAAATAAATAATGATTTGAGTAATGGGGGGAGAGGGGNGGAGGAGCTGAAGGGAACAGGCAGTAGTGAGCGCAGGGCATCTTCCTGCCCAGGACTGACCTACACACTGGCTGCCTGGGAGCTTAGGAGGCAAACGAGGAAGAGGGCAGGAAAGGGGAACCCGGAAAATGTTAAGCCAGATTTAAGTCAGTAACGTTTAACAAGCAGGTCACAGACTCTTTCATTTTATCCTCCTGGTAATCTCATAAGGTGGGCGCTATCATCATTTGACCTGTAAGGAAGGTGAGGTTGAACCATTAAGTCACCTAAGATCAGCCTA
Organism: Hipposideros armiger; assembly: GCF_001890085.2. Lineage (NCBI taxonomy): Eukaryota > Metazoa > Chordata > Mammalia > Chiroptera > Hipposideridae > Hipposideros > Hipposideros armiger. Next base: position 22,907 of record NW_017732468.1, on the reverse strand, counting down.
ACTTATAAATAAGAGAGCCAGAAAGCAAAGCCTCAGCCTATGTGAACAAGCCCGTGCTCTGTAAGACTAGGAGGGAAAAATAGACTGCCAAGTGCTCTTAGACTTCAGTCATTCCTACATACATACATATGAGTCCATACATACACACATAAATGCAATATTAAACCTATGGATTATGAAGGCATTTCCCAGAACTCTGTTTATTTTGAAATCTATGTTTACATTGTCTATATGGCTCTGTGTCATGGCATCCGTTTACATTCAGAGAGAAGCAGAGAAAATACGTGTGTTGCCATGAAGTGTGTTGGAACCAGGAATTCCTGCATTATAGGTGATGGAGACACTGGCCCTAGACTGTCTCACGGAAGCTGCCCCTCACCCTCCACACCCCCAGATTTATAAAACACAACCTGCAGTGCTAGGGACCAAACTCGGGCATCAGATGACAAATGGCAAAACCCAAAGTGTCAGAGAGCATATACCGTAACTTCCCCCATCGTCCCCTCTCCAAACAAGGTGAAAGGAGAAATCAGAGGTTAACAAGGTGAGCTGCCCGAGGTCAAATAGCAAGTTTGTGTGACAAGGACTAGAACCCAGGACATCCTGGCTATTNAATGGGTGTCCTAAGATGTCTAGTGATAGGGCCCTTCCAGCTAAGAGCAGTGGAACTGCTTGGAAGCACCTAACAATGGCTGAAACAGTCTTTCCTCAGAGCCCTCGCTGGCCCCACCAAGCGTCCAACCCAAGCTCCTGCAGACACTCTGAAGACCGCCCTTCCTCTCTCCACGCAGCCCAATGCTCAACCAGGTTTGACTTGGCAACGTTCTTCTCTCCTTTCCTTCTCTTTTCTGTCCACTGGCGATTTCGCCTTCTCCTTCTGGTCTCAACTATCATTCCCATGATAACTTGCAAAAGGTCTTTCAGTTCCCCCTCTCCTTTAAACTCTACGATGACTTGTCCAGGAAATGTCATCTAAACCCTGTAACTCACCAAATTGGGCTTCACATCTTAATTTCCTTATTTGGGTAACTTACACTGGTGCTTCTCAAACTGATATGAAGGGGAGAATTTCTTATATTTTTAATTCCCCCTCTGTCTCAGACTGATACTGTTGGGAACTAATTTTCCAAGGATATTCCCATATTTCTGCTAGTCTGAACTTCCTGAGAATGGGAAAACTTGGGTAAAGGATGATGTAATGGCAAATATACCTTGGAAGCTGGGTATAGTATATTGCTCTAGCGAGATTTAGAGATTTGTCTCTCCTGGAGCCATTGGCTTACATTCCAGCCAGGGAAGCTATAGAACCCATTCCTCTTGCCATCCTGGAGAATATTTATTTATATTCCAGGGTAAAATTTCCTCTCTGTCTGTAGAGGAGGATGGGCTGACATGCCAGCCAGCCAGTATAAGCTCCACATCTCATAATGCCCGGATTCCTCTTTTTCCCTCATTGTGTAACCCCAAGACGACTGGGGCTCAGAGAGCTGGTGCTAAAATACTTTGTGAGCAATAAACAATCTCTTCTCTGATCCAGAGACCNAATAACTCACCAAGTCAGACATTTAGAAAGAAACAGAACTGGAAAGCGAACCCAGGTTCCCTCATGTGTGCCATATTTGTGTCACAGCCCTCAAAAGAGACATCTGACGTAATTTTCTTGGTGGCTGTTCCTCCACTACAGTATGGCAAGCCCAGGACTGGGCCATCTTCGGGGAAATGACTAGAAGGCAAGTAGGAAACGAAAGCCCTGAAGCTTTCCTGTGTCTACCAGTCAGTCATGGTTGCATTATTTCCCCCTTTGAAATGGCAATTTCTACTCAGAAGCAGACTTTTGGTAACAGTAAAGAGACTCCTACCGTAAAGGAACCTCGACTTAGGCATGGTCACCACTTAGTGAAGCAAGAGCCAGGCTTGAAAGATGAATCACTATTCATGTCACTGAAACGCTATGCAAGTGAAGAAACTAGTTTAATATTATTAAGCCATAGAGACGACATGTGTCTTCTCAAAATGTTCTTCAAAATTATTTGAAAATACCAAAATTTGATCTCTAATCTTATTTCCTTACAAGTCAATGAATACTTGTGGCTCTTTTGCACCTTGCATTTCAAGGTCTCTAAGCACTCAGAGAGCCACAGATTCAGATTAAGAACATCTCTTATTCTGAAATTCTCCAAAGGAAGTTCTCTGGTCCCTTATATATAATGAGTCGTAGCCTCCAACCAGCAGACCTTGGCCTCATCCCAAGTAAATGCATGGACTCATGCTTTTGATATGTTACTTATATTTCCCCAAGTACATTAAAATAATTTCAAAATTATTAAGAAAAATACCATATCTCCCCCATGTTTAAGATGCACCCTTTTTGGAAAAATTTGGGGTCTAAAAACTGGGTACATCTTATACAGTGGNAACAGTAGATTCTGTGTGAAGAAAATTGAAAAGCAAATGTATTTGGGGGCAAATTGACTTTCAGGTGCCTTGGGGACATCCAGGTGGATATTTCCAGGAGGCGTCTGTGGGTCTCAAGATGAGGAGAGAAGTCTGAGCTGATGAATTAGAAATGAATGCCAATAGCAGAGAGAACAGGAGACTCTTCAAAAATAATGTGTTGATTGAGAAGACAGCCTAGAACAGAACCCGGAAGAGAAACCATCACTGAAGGGTTAGTCAGAGTCTACAGAAGAGTGGGAAGGAGCAGGCAGAGGGTTAGGGGGAACCCAAGGATTAGCAACAACACTGTATTCAAAAAGGAGAGATGTTTGGAAAGAAGTTGTCATCAGCACCATAGAATGCTGCAGAAAGCTCAAGCAAGATAAGGAATGGAAGATGTAGTGCATATATACAATGGAATATTACTTGGCCAAAAAAAGAGAATGAAATCTTATCATTTGAGACAATATGGATGGACCTAGGTGGTATTATGCTAAGTCAAATAAGTCAGACAAAGACAAATACCATATGAATTCACTTATATTTGTAATCTAAAAAACGGAATAAATGAGCAAACAAAACAGAGACAGCCCTATAGATACAGAGAACAAAATGATGGATGCCAGATGGGAGTGGGGTTGGGAGGTTGGGTGAAGGGATTAAGAAGTACAAATTGGCAGTTACAAAACAGTCACAGGGATGTAAAGTACAGCATAGGGAATATAGTCAATAATGATGTAATAATTATGTATGGTGTCAAGTGGGTACTAGACTTATTGGGGATCACCCCATAAGTTATATAAATGTCTAACCACTATGCTGTACACCTGAAACATATAATATTGAATGTCACCTGTAACTAAAAAATTGAAAAAAGATTAGGAATGGAAACTGTTGATTGATTCAGTGGTAGCCAGTTGGAAGCCCAGTTTTTGTGGTGGATAGGATTAAAAAACTGGATTAGTAATGGGTTGAGGTGGAGTAATTGCAAGATGAGGAAGTAAGACAAAGAATGCTGATGAGAATTTCAAGCATTTGGGCTGTAAAGAATAGGAATGATATGATAGTTGTTGAAGGAGGGCGTGGGATGAAAGAAAGAGAGAAGAGGCTTGATTTGTTCTCATTTTCCTGACAATTTTTTCTTTGACGCCAACAAAGAATATACTTCTGCCAATTCCAGCTATTGCTCAGACACATTGTATAAGCTATGTTTAAACACAATTTGAAGGCCACATGAAAAATATAAGTCTACCTTTGGCCCAGAATGATAATCTGGAATAAATCATGATTGTGCAGATCCAGGATTTTACGATTCTTGTATATCCGTAAGCGTATTCAAGATCTGCATGCATATACTTAATTACTTTTAATGCAGATGACAGCCATCTACAAGTTTCCTCAGTTTATACTTCTTTTATATTTTTTCCATCATTTGGACAAGGGGATGTCAAAGCATCTCATTATAAGATACATATTTTGATGCTTTTTATAACATTTGACATGTCATTTTTTTCTTTATGATTCCCATGTTTGAATTTTATTTTATTATTTGTGTATGCGTGTGTGTGTTTCGA
>NW_017732468.1:15820-18155 GCF_001890085.2 Hipposideros armiger | reverse complement strand
TCCAACTGATGCAGAACAAAGTAAAGAGGGGGAAGACCCCATAGTTGTTCAGGGAACAAGACTTGGATTCTCATGTGGGGAGTCAAATGTACCGAATCCAGGTAATTGAATCAAACATGGGGACAAGACCCCCTACAGAACCTTTACAAAAGCATCCCTTTTGCCAGTTTTGAATAGATTGAGATCTTTCCTCACAGGCAAAAATGAGCCAACTTTCAACATGTTCTTCCCATGTACCCAGCTCAGCTATGAGTGTCCATAAGACGTCTTTAGAAAATTTCTCTTGAAAAAATATGGGACCATTTGGTGCCAATGAAGAAGGGATTAAAGGCACAGACTATAAATGAGGCCCAAGAGGCAGTATTACCAGAAGTAACTACTTTTACAAAGACTAACGAATAAACTGAATTTAGTAAAGGAATAAGACTGAGGCAGTCTCTAAATGCATCCCCCCAAAATGCATTACATGAACTACAAAGCAAAGGCATACAATGTAGACGCCAAAATGTTATTATCACAGAAAGTCATCCTGTCAACTGGCCATAGAAGTTTCTAATCCTTCCTTTCAGTTTCTGTGCTCGTTGTTGATGGATCATTCCAGTCCATGGGCCGCCACGGATTCATGGACATTCCTCTGAGTGGCACTGTCTTATACCACCAGCTGATTCGGGTTAAACTCCAACATTAACCTATTTACAGCTCCTTAATGGAGATACTATGAGTAGAACTTGGAATAACGCCCAGTGCATAAGGGTTCGATAAATGTTAACGATTATTGCCATCCAACGCCATGCTCTCCTTCACCTTTACTTCATAACACACTCTCAAGTCTCATTAATTCATCATGTAATTTATTTTCTGCACTTGTTCCTCCCTTTCCATTCTCTCAGCCATGACTTCAGTTCTGTTTAGACAGACCCTTATCACCACATGGCTGTCGTATTTCAATAGCATTCTAATCAGAAGCAAAGGCAGTTCCAGAATACAGAACTGGGGTGATTGGATGGTCCGTGATTTTCCACTGGCAAAAATAAAGAACACACTTAGAGCGCCTACTGGGAAAGAAAAAAACTAGTTTGTGTGGGGGGACACTGAGTTGAAGCAATGTATGGCTGGAGACACACTACATTGCTGACCGGCCCCTAGCACCCGCCCCCACCCCCAGTCCCCATAATATCACATTCACAAAAGTCAAGTTATCATGTACCATTTTTTTTACAAACCCCAATTTCCTTCATTCCTAAGAGACAATGAAGGAAAAGAGGAAATAAGGGACATTTCATGGCTTCTTTCATACCTTCTCAGACAGCCTGTGGCTAGCAGCAGCATAGGAAGAGGAAGCAGNGTAACTTCCCCCATCGTCCCCTCTCCAAACAAGGTGAAAGGAGAAATCAGAGGTTAACAAGGTGAGCTGCCCGAGGTCAAATAGCAAGTTTGTGTGACAAGGACTAGAACCCAGGACATCCTGGCTATTGATTCAGGGTTCTCTCCAGTTACAGTACAGGCATTATAAGTATAGTGCAGGGCCCTGGGCTCAGGCGAAGCACGTTTCAAGTTCTAATGCTAGTGCTAATTTGTGACCTTGGGCAAGTTCTTTAACCTTGGGTACAATCAGTTTCCTTAGTAGCAAAATGGGGATAGTACCGGTGCCTACCTAACATGGTTATGATGCGTAGAAGCCAGAGTTAGCATGCATATAAGCACTTAGTACGGAGTTTGACCCAAGGATGTGTTCAGTAAATGATAGCAGTTTATTATGATGTCCACGAAAGTACATTATGAAATGTAATGTGCCATTGGATGTTATTTATTACTACAGCCTTATTTTCCTAACAAGGTAATGTACCATCCTATATACATTTTTCCTTCTTATACATCATAATAGCATTTAGGCAGTTACAAAATAATCTATAAAGCCATCTTGTTTCTCATCACTTTTAATATAAGAAATGCAAAACTGTACACATAATCATTTCTAAGACTCCTCCATCTCTCAGCGCAGACCCAGACAGTAAATGTCTGTTTGCACGTTTCTGCAGATTAGTCAATAATACAAATGGCCTTCTCCAACAACAGTATTTATTCAAAACAAAACTGAAAGGCTCGCTATGAGAAAAAAACATGTTAGGTCTTTGTCCGGAGTTTCTGGTACAATGCACCTAAAATGCTTGGGATTTCCTGAGTAGTAGGTGTGTCTTCCATGATTTATAAGGAGTCCTTTTAGACCATGCTTTGAGTTTATGCTAATGAGATGACTCACAGCGAGGCCCCTAGGTAGCCTCAGACTGGGGGCTGCTCATCAGAAAGACCAAAGGTGATTAGAGGGTGGAAACTT
>NW_017732468.1:11742-12950 GCF_001890085.2 Hipposideros armiger | reverse complement strand
TGGTCTTTGAGCTCAGCAAGTGCTGGGACCATAACCTGGGTTGGAGATGCACATCCTCGGGGGATGCACTGGGCCCTTTGAGGAAATCCATGAAATGCGCCCAAAGGTAGAAGTCTCCTGTGTTCTAATACCTGCACTCAGAGGCCATCAGTGGTGACTGTTGCGTGGGGCAGGAGACATGGGCTACAGAGACTGTGGATGCCTCAGTGAGCAGGTCAACATCCCCTGCCCACAACTTCTCTAAAGGGAAACTAATTCACTTTGGGAGGCCCCTAATAACATGTGCAAATACCGTACACTGTCCTGGAAACTTGGGGGCTTCTGAATGAGTCCAAGGGCTACTTCATAGCCTCCTTGCTCATGGCAATGATTTCCTCAGGGTAGGGACTAACAGAATTCACAGGGTAGTTCTCTCCAGCAAGCGGTGGCATGGTCAAAATAAAGAGTGAATACACACGTGCAAAGGAGGAAATGCCCAGCCCCCACTCTCAGAGCCTCTGCAAATCAGGCAAAATGCAGCTCTTTTAATGATGAGGATTATTATGCCTTTTAAGTATGTTGCAAAAAAATTAAGTCTAGGATCACCTTTGATTTTAATGCTCTAAGTATAATATGCAGATCCTCAAACAAGCCATGTATTGGGAAACAGGACAGCAGGTGTCCAGGCCACCCTCACCACTGCATCTACCCAACACACACACACACACACACACACACACACTCACTCCATTCCCTAACCCCTGTATGACTCCAGGCACAAAGCAAGGGCCACATCCCAACTCAGGGCCTGCAGCACCTGCCCAAGGCCACACAGCTACCTATAAGTCTCCTCAGATGACAACCTGGACCTTTCAACCTTAGGCCCCACACTCTTCTCACTTCTCTGATCTATTTTCAAAGTAAACAAATTCTGCACTTCCTGACTCTAGTTGAAAGCAGAAATGTTAATTATTTATACCCAGCAAATGCATTCCATGTCTTAGATCCTGTGAGAAATCCAATGAAATGTCAGCTTCAAACACAATTTTTTAAAAAAATATTAGAATTTGATATTGCAATTGAAGTGTGGGCCTGAATAAACAGGCCAAATGGTTCATACTAATTAAATATCCATGAAAACAAAGAGAGAGAGAGGTAAAAGAAAAAAACAATGCATCCAAATATTTCTCACGGAAAGCCAGGCATATTCAAAGTGGTTTCAATTCAGA
>NW_017732468.1:3810-4982 GCF_001890085.2 Hipposideros armiger | reverse complement strand
AGAAACGACATGTTATGAGATTATCAGGTCAAAACTATTTTAAAAAATTATCAAGGGCAAATCCTAGTGGAATCCTTGTATTTAAGGGTGGAAGAAAAGCCAGAAAGGAATATTTAGGAGGAAAAGAAAAAGAATGAAACCCAGAAAAATAAATAAAATAATAATAATAATAATAATAATAATAATAATAATAATATCAGTAAAGTATGAGTGAAGCTATTGGTGGAAAATATTTGAAGAAGAAAGGGATGTCTACAATGTCACCTATAAGAGAAATAAACACATTGAGGGCAGAAATGTACTGAATTTAATTACTGGGAAGGCACCAGAGGCCTTTGAAAAAGCAGTTGGAGTAAATAGAAAAAGTCAAGGCATAATTGGGAGGTGAGACTGACAATTCAAAAATGAAATAGGACAGCTTCAAGATTGTAGTGATAAGAGAACCAAAGCAATTACTCCCTAACACAAAGTTACATTGCCAAAGACCTGATTTATTTTCAATTGTCACCCCAGTCCTTTCTTTTATCATTTATAAATGCAATACATCCTCTCTGTTGTAACCGTAAGTCAGAGCCTCAAATACAGTAGTTTTTAAAGAGGCAGTTGTACATGTAATTCAAGCCAAAAGGTACCTGTTGATTACAATTACTGGGTAACATAAAGGAAAGCATTCAATGACTTGAACTATCCACGATAGCCCCTCAATCTTCCATTTTCTATTAGAGAAGACTGGAGTTAAGAGCAGACGAAGAGAAGTGGATAAGAAGAGGCATCAGGGACATTACTTGGTACCACAATTGGGGCAAAAGTTCTTATCAAGAAAAGGTGAAACCTCTGGAGATTGTTCTATCAAAGATTTCAGACACAAATGAGAACTAAATTTTAAAGGTGGCAAGAGGACAGAGGGATAATCAACTCCACCGTCCACTGAGTCCCTGATTACACAGTGTGTGTGAGATAAGGGGCCCTGCATAGAAGCTACAGCCTCCTTAACAATCAGGCTCAATGGCAAGCCAACCAGGCCAGCCCTCGACTGCTTTTAGAGTCTTATATTACTAGACATTATAACCCAATGTAGGATGGCACTTGGGGCCAAACCAATTAATCAAACCTCTCCATTTCTTGAGGAACAAGAATTTTGGCAGCTTGAGCTAAATGTTACGGGAGAGCTT
>NW_017732468.1:1492-2895 GCF_001890085.2 Hipposideros armiger | reverse complement strand
CGGAGAAACCTTTCATTGCAATACTGTGGGCTCCTCTATCTCTTGGTCACTCATGTCTTCAACTGAATTTTGGTGAGTTCAGATTGAGGTTAATAAAATACTATGACCAGCCTAAATTTGTATTCATTATTATTAGTGAAACATACCACCTTTAGTTGTTAGAGGCTTAAAGCATGATTCTGTTTGGCATATTCTGTGGCAAAATGCACAATTATTATCCCTTCCAAATCAAGGTAAAAGTCTTAAAGTTGTCCTTGGAAAATGGAACAAAGTGTCAATAACTGGCAAGTATTTCATGTTTCTGAAGATAGGTGCCATCTACTTGTTTTAATGAAGCTGACCAGGTCAATGCCTTCAGACAGCCCTTCAAGACAGATCAGTATTAATTGTTCCACTCATTCAAAACGGCCCATGCCGAAACTTCAGCAAGTTGCTGTCAGTTTCAGAAAGACCAAATAATTATTCTTATTGCTTTTTTCCCCTTTCTTGAAGTTTTCTGACTTCTTTCACATTATGCAAAAGAAGCAATCAAAGCAAAAAGCTGATCAGATCCCATACACATGACCAGATTCAAAATGGGCACCACTTCTTCAGAAAACAAGAGATTCTTTAACAATCTCCAGCATCAGTACTCAATAAGCGTTAGCGAGTATCATACCCATCCTTGTGATTCTTATCTTGAAAATTTCCAACTTACAGCTAATTAGCAGATAATTTACTCACTAGAAATTCAGGCTTATTTTAAAGTTAAAAGATAGTGCTATTTCCTGAGGCCAAGATCCTCCTCAAAGCCTCATGCGGGCTTTCAAATTAGGATATGTTCTACATTCAGAAATCTCAACAAAACTCTCCCCTGCCTCTCCTGCCCCTCACTCCACAGTTGGCGGAGTATTTCATTATGTTGCCTGTGGTTCCTGACAAGAGGTGGGAGAAAGAGCAGGAGAAAGGCATTTTAGGAAATAATTGAAATGAGAAATGTCACCTTGAGTTTAGTGTCAGTGAGTTTATCCTCAGCCTTGGCTGGGAAGGAGACAGCTGAAGTAAAATGGCATTTACAAAAACTACCGATCCTGTACATGAGCAAATCCATCTTTCATTAGTGTTTGATTTTTTTTTTCCTGAATTGATTGCCATGACATGGCTGTCACCTGGCTGAGTCCCCCAACTTCTATTGCACAACAATTTTCTTACAGAATTACTTTCCTGAAACAGCTGGATGTTGTAGTAGCCTTTTCAAACTGCACACATGTCAACAGCATTGTGTCAAAAGGTAGTGACTGTTCAATAATTAATTTACTAGGCTGGACTGTCAGTACAATTTTAAAAGTCCTTGTTCGCTGTCCATGTTTCTTGAGGCCAACAGCCCAGAAGCATCATGAGTGGGTCCACTCAGTGTATAGCAC
>NW_017732468.1:0-872 GCF_001890085.2 Hipposideros armiger | reverse complement strand
AGCTGAGCTCAGGTGTGTAAACAGGAAAACTTGTCGATGGTTTAGCCACAAGCTACTCAGCTTTCCCAGCTCCAGATTTTGCAGAACAAAGACTAGCCATCCCTATTTTATGTACTCTGTTCAAGTTCTTGACCTGCAAAAATTGTGAGCATAATTAAATGGTTGATTTATGCCACTAAATATCAGAGTGATTGGTTATACAGCAACAGATAATTGGAATATTTATTCCATCCCAATTTAAAAGTTCAGAAGAAAAAGGAGATTACTGTTCCTTTTTCTACGCTACAGTACCCTTCATTTCCCTTTTTGGACACTAAACACATATACCATCTCAAGGAAAGATGGGAGACGGGGTCAGGTGGGAATAGGTAAAAGGGATCAAGAAGACAGTTTGTACTCACTCAGACATAGAAGAATTAGTTACAGGTGCTCAGAAGAATCATTGAACAAGAGTTGAAAGTACCTTGGGGTGGGTACAGAATGTGGCGTTTTACAACAGTACAAAATTAAGAAAGCATTTCAAGAGACTAGTATTACCTGCAAACAATTTCTGAAACTCTCCCTGGATTTATTATGTTAAGATAAAATCTGTTTCTTGTACCAATTTTTTAAAGAACTTAAAAAACCCTTTTGGTTTAGTATTTACATAGGTTATATGCACATGAATCACTACACAATGCTAATGGGCCCCATAAAACATTACCTGTCGCTCACAAGGCCATGGTGGCTATCTGTGAAGACTTGCTGCCTGCCTGCCATGTTTCTTGTGTAAAGCATCTGGATCATGGAGGATTGCAAAGTCTCTTTTCAAGGGTGGAAAGATCATGTTGCAATTTGGATCATGTCACCTTCCCACTTAAAAGTCTTCAGAG
>NW_017732467.1:500442-501589 GCF_001890085.2 Hipposideros armiger | reverse complement strand
GATGGTACCTTTATGGGCAAGAGGGAACACTAAAAATAAATTTCTTGGAGATTTCTACAGATTTTATCTGATAGGTACTGCTCTCTGTACTTAAGACCAAATACAATCCATACTATGTTTTGTTCAATGCCAAATAACGATGAGCGTCTCATACTGAATTGTAGGAATCACATAGCACTATATTTAGGCCATTATAAAATTTCCAGAGAGGCATAAAGGGATGCCAGCACAAATTCTTTAGCCAATAACAGTGTTATCTTGGGCTGTTAGGACACATCCAATTTTGTAGGTCACAGGTTTTAAAAGATTCTTCCCTGCCTTAATTCAACTGTATTTTACAATCATCTTCACATCAATCAAATTGGACCTGACTTAAAAGCCTCAGGACACTCTAAAATGAATGTCTTGTATGTGGAAAATAATGATTAGATAGCACAGGATCATATCCTATCTGTGCCTCTAAGTAACAGAGAAAGTGACACATGGCTGATAAACTTCTAGCAGTCTGAAGGAACAAAAGAGTTCTAGATGTTCTAGAAGACAGGAACAGCATGTGCAAAGGCCCTGGGTATGGATGGACTATATAGGGTATATATAGGAGGGAGGTGGAGGTGAGATGGAGAAAATGTCCATGAGCCAGGGGATGCATGGGTTGTCTGCCCTTTTTAAAGTTCAGATTTTATCCTGCAGGTGATGGGATCTTTGAAAGACTTTTAGCAGAAGAATGATGGGATTCATGTTGATTCTGCAGAGCCTTCTGTCTCTGGTGAGAATTTGGATCAAATCTTAAAGAATTAACTCCTGCAAAACATGGTTAAATGTATATAACAGGGGTTGCAGGAAGGTCATAATTCAGATTTCAAAGTCTTGTACTGAGCTAATTACTAATAAACATACTTACATATAGTATTTTATGTATTCCTCTCAATAATTCTAAAGGGAGCAAGTATATTGTGACTGCCTTTTTCCTGATGAGAAAATTGAGAATCAAAGTGGCTAATTTTCCTGTGTGAGGTCACAAAGTCACGTTTCAGGGATTGAAATTCTGATTCGCTGGGACTAGTTTAAGGGTTCAATTTACTAACAGCAGCTTTGTCCTGATTCTCTGCAGAAGGTCACCAAACCCTCCCACTGGACACTTCAGGAT
>NW_017732467.1:496378-498667 GCF_001890085.2 Hipposideros armiger | reverse complement strand
ACTCCATGCATTCTCTTGCTCTGCTCCATGAACCATGTCAGCATATGGTGATAAAGACTTCCTATAAACTCAAAGCATTTTGAATGCTGAGCCTATAGCTGGAGGACAGCTCACCTGGTGCATCACCGGGACAGCAAACATGTATGAGCAAGCCCTTTACTGTTGTGTGTTAAGTAACTGAGATTTTAGAATTGTTAGTTGTTGCAGCATAATTAGATTATCTTCAGTGGTAGCCCTACAATCCAGGAATTCTACTTCTATAGAAGATACTCTATGAAAACTCTTGTACATATACAGAAGGAGACATAGAAAATGAAGTTTTAAATAGCAAACATTTTTAATAGCAAAAATTTATGAACAATCTAAAAGTCCATTAATAGAAGGGAAGAATCGTGGTATAGACATACAATAAAATGAAACAGTGAAAATGAATAAATTGTAGTCATCTGTATCAATAAGGATGAAATTTAAAGGGATAATATTTACCAAAATAAGTTGAGAAGAATACATATAGTAGTATGTATTCTAAATGTATATAAACATTTAGATCATGTAAACACATGCACAACAATACTATATATTAGGAACGAATATTTACATTAAAATGACAAAAATACATAGAGGTGTTAAACATCAAATTCAAGAGTATCTCTATTTGAAAAGGACAAAAGGAAAGGTGATTAAGGAGGGTTTTACCATAGGCTTTAATTATAGTGAGGATATTTTATTTCTGAAGTGGGTGCAGTATATGGGGAGTTGTATTAGTCTTTATAACTTTTGCATAGCTTAATATTGTTACTAATAAAAATATGAACATTTATATAAACACAAAATATTCAGGTAACTATGGGCTATCTTGCAGAACCAATTCTGTATGATGGACTGATTGTTTAGAAAATGAAGACATGTTAGGAGATAAATATGCCCCAAAGAAGCCCAAATGTAGTTAAAGATATTCATTGGAAATTTCATATGAAAAGCACTCCCAAATTCTATTAATCGACAGTATATGGAAATGGAAATATAAATNGTCTGCTTTCATGCTACAGAATGTGGTTCTCTGTGGAAAACTTTATTAGAAGGAGATGTAAGTACAGATGTGTTCTCTAATGGATGTTATAGGTAGTACTTTCTGTCTAGTTCCACAGAATCTGTGACTTAAGGCTATACTAAAACAAGTTTATGAGACCTGCAGGCGAGCTTGGTGGCCAGGTTACAGTCAAATGCATGGATATATTACCAGGATGTGAACACTCATGAAAGATAACAATTGCAGAATAGTGTTAGGATGTGCGCTGAAACATTCCCTGCTGACAGCCTCTGAGCAATTCATCTGCAGCATGTTTTTACTGGACCAATCTTCACAGCCAGGTAGAGAGGTAGAATGAGGATTATGTGTGGGCAGGTGTGATAAAGAAGCGATGGGCTCCTTAATGCCTGCTGCTCATTAACACTCTACTAATTGGCAACTGTGGATATCTCATTTTCATACAGCTAATTGTTCACAAGTCTACCAGGCTTTAAAAAAATTTTAAAAACATACTTTGTTAATCTTTAGCAGACTATTTTCTCTGTAATAACCAAGCTTTAAAATATAAGCATTCTATGAAATCATTTGTATGTTCTTTGCACAATTAACATAATTTGGCTAAAAGATCCAAGAATAGAATAGATGGTATTGTGAAGTTAATTTCCTCAGTTTTTTTCTTTAGGTTTTGCACTTGTAGTTTACTATATATAAAGATCATCAACAATACATTAATTTTATATTGCAATAATATCATATCCTTACTCCTTCCTACTCTTAAGGTTATATAGAGCTTGAGAGCAGAAACAGTATTTGGAGGATTTATATTTCATTTATGTAATCAAACATTTCTTACAAAAATATTTATGGAGCTTCTAATACATACTACATGTTATGTAGAATTTCATTTGGGGCAAAACAAATTTAAACAAATTTATATACCTTGAGTAATGAACCTTTTTGAAGTAGAAAAAGAGAAAATAAGATTCATTTGCTTTTATTCATTAAATGTTTATTAAGTGCCTATTGTATACTAGGGACTGTGCTAAGGCTACAACCCCAAATAAGATGAAATACTTTTAGTCAGCTTATTTTCTGCTGGGAGGAGAGCAAGACAGTTAATCTGTTTGTTTGTTTTTTTAATTAAAATTGTTGGAGGTGACATTGGTTAATAAAATTATATAGGTTTCAAGTGTATATTTCTATAATACATCATCTATATATTGTATTGTGTGTTCACCACCCAGAGTTAGTTCTTCTTT
>NW_017732467.1:489362-490103 GCF_001890085.2 Hipposideros armiger | reverse complement strand
TTAGTGTTAGGGAATTAATGATGAAAATCCAATACTGCTAATCTAACAGGCACACCTAAACGTTCTAATATATAATCAAAGGTGGTCAAGCAACCGAACTGTGTGAGTACATTTAGATATACTAATGGCTTCCATTGTTTGAGTGCTTATCATGTGCTAAGCATTGTATTAACTCAGTTTATCCTCATAGCAATCATATGACTTGGGCACATTTATTATTCACATTTTATAGATGTGAAAAGTGAGGCAAAGAGGGATTAAGTAACTTGCTCAATGTTACCCAGTATTTTAATGTTGGAGCCACTAACCCTGGCAGCCTGAAAGCACTCACTCATCCAGTTGTGTGAAGCTGCCTCTTGAGTATATTTCTAATGATTTTAAGCAGCAGCTGGAAATTTCATGCCAATGGGTTTCTCCTGGCCCCAAGGGAATACGAAAAAAAATTTAAAAGCTATACATAGGCTTAGATATACATTCAAGAAGACACTTTAGATGGTTTGAAAATGGCATCACTTAGGTTACTATTTGCTGCCTAATTTGATCAATGTTGTTTGATATAGATGAATGTTTCAAATTAGAAATAATGTGCCTTCCTAGAGTAACACTGAATTATCCTAATTATCTCTCTGTGTAGGAGAATTAACAGTCATGAAGTGATTTCCTTTTTCTTCATTCAGATTTTTTGATATTGTAAAACCATTTCTTCAGCTTCTCTAAATATCTAAATTATGAGGAAGAGTG
>NW_017732467.1:485668-489012 GCF_001890085.2 Hipposideros armiger | reverse complement strand
GCCTTTGCCTTAAACCTTTCCAGGCTGGGTATTTATGAGAAAAATGCTCACCAGCATTGGGATGGAGGGCTGCAGTGGGGCACCCAGCACGTTAGGCAGAGAGAGGCAGCAGCACAAGCAGAATGACAGCAAGGGATATTGAATGTGGAGTTTTGAAATTTGGCCAGGTCTTTGTGCTAACTTTGCTAGTCATGAAATTGTGAGCAAGTCATTTCATCTATCTATAAAATGTACTCTGTGATGGATTGAGGGGACAAGACTAAATATTTTCTAAGGTCCTTTGCAGTGCTAAGGACAGTCTGTCTGTCTAAGTTAGGCATTCTAACTATAATCCTTCCCACATTACAAACAGCGATTCAATAAAATGGGGCTCTTTCTGAGCAAAGCCAATGCACAGTTGGCAGGTCCAATAGGCAGATAGCATGTAAAAGGCTGCGGGCTTGGTTGAGTCGGTTACTTTTTTTTAAGGGTAAGCAATGAAGAAAAGACAAGACTTTTTTAGTGATGTCTGCACATTTCTGTAGTAGCATATTTCAAAATTTCTAGGATCTTTTTCCATTTTATATTCCCTAAATACTTTTGTTTGACTTCTTTTTCTCCAACAACAGTGTCTCATCAACATATTTATTTTGCTTACTTTCTGATTCCTCCTACTAAAGTGTAAGCTCAACAAAGTCAGATTTTTTTCTTGTTTGTTTTGTTTTCTTAATGTTCCATCCCTAATACCTAGAACAGTACCTCATATATAGTAGGATATTCAGTAAATATTTATTGAATGAGGAAATAAATTATTAACTCATGGAGACTTCAGAATCATCAGGAGAATTTTTAAGGAGGCAGAGATTAACATTTTTGCAATTTGGATATGAAGATCTATTTGAGAACAATAAGCTGTGTTTTGCATTGCTTTTCTAACTTATGAGATGTAAATCAGGCCTGGAGAAGAACCATACCCTGTTGGGGCAATTTTTCATAAGTTTGAAACTTTTTGTACCTCATCTGGCATTTCTTAAAAATGTCATAAAAGATGGATAATCACATGAAACTATTTCAATAGGGACTATTATAACAAAATTTAAATAGAAGGCTAACAGAGTTTTGTTTATAAGTTTCAGGTCAAATTTTCATGATACAGTTCAAAAGTAGCAAACAAAAAATTCTCAACCTGTTCTGTATAAATTAAGTCACGAGTGTCATACAAGTTTCCACATCCCCTACTTCAAATCTACATCTAATTATCAATATTTATATATTATTCCAAGTTCTCATTTATCTAACTCTAGCCCACTATTTAATCATGATGGATTGTGGTAGCAGCATCGTTTGTGGTGCTCGCTATGATCTGCTATGATTCCTTGGCAAAATTATTGTGATGAATCACACTTGTCGATGATCTTTGAATGAGACAAATCCAAAACTAATTTGCTATCCGCAATCCAGATGTAATTGACTGTGTATCATAAATCTTCCATGAAAATATTCCTCAGTTCCATTTCTGTCAACAAACAAAAGTGCTCTTCATAGTTCACTCCCTAAGAAAAACAATAGAGTATAATTAGAAGGGAAGGGAGAAAGTGCAGGGTTGACTTGAATATAAAAAGCAGAAAATGTTTGGATGGAGTTACACAAATGCATCTCTGTTATCAAAATCATTGTAAATTATATCTTTCCATTTTTGGTCCAGAGACTTGAGATAGCTATGAAATATTTTATCTTTATGCTAAATTGTCGAAATTTGAAACTGCTTATAGAGTGTTCTAGAACTTGAAAATTACTTATACTTATTTAAATAGGTGGATGTTCAGTTACAAAATATTCAGGAGGGCAAAGGTGGAATTCATTATTGCAGTACAGTGAACAGATTTTTAAAATTTTTGTTTTATTTACTGGAGAGAGTCTTGACTATTAATTAACTATGGTACAAATAAAATATAGTCTAACATTTCAAACCACACAGAGCAGAAAACTTCATACCAGGATATACCAACTGCAGCACTGACTTTGGAAAGGTGTGTGCGCGCGCGCGTGTGTGTGTGTGTGTGTGTGTGTGTGTGTGTGTGTGTTCTATAAAACGGTACCTTAGTTTGAAACAGAAAGTAGTTGAGAAATTCTGCATGAGTATAAACTTATTCCTATTTTTTAAAAAAATGATTTGAAATGCTTCTTTTCTTAATGGTGTGTCAGTAACCTCTTCCTCCTATCTATGAAGCATAGCAGTCTTCATTATGCAAACTTCCAGCATCGGTATCCTTTTTAAGTACAGGAAGAAAGCATTTTAACCAAACAAACCTCACGTAATAACATCGTTAGTAATAGTTAGCACTTATATACTGCATTCCATCTTTGAAGTACTGAACAAAGGTTAACTAATTAATGTGCATTGAAAGAAGTCAGCAAAAGTACAGAACTTCCAAATTCTTATGAAATGAGCAAAATATTTCATTATACATTTTTGGATGATGTGGCTNACTATTAAAAACAATAAATAAATACAGTAAAGTTGCAGGACACAAAATCAATGTACAAAAATCTATTCCTTTCCTATATACTGACAATGATATTTCAGAAAAAGAAATGAAACAACAACAACAACAATTCCTTTTGCAATTGCAACAAAAAGAACGAAATACCTAGGAATAAACTTAAAGGATGTGAAAAACTTATAAAAGAAATTAAAGAAGACACAAAGAATGGAAAACAGTCAACCTTTAAGGTATAGAATGATAAGTCCTACCACAGACATGTGCCCAGGGTGATATGACAGCACAGAAAAGGACATCAAAAGCAGCCTGTGAATCAACCTTTTGGGAGGACATAGCACCTACGCTGAATTTGGAAGAGTGAGTTTGAGTTAGATCCATGAAGAAGTAGACAGGACCTAGGCTGTGGATGTGGCTCAAGTAAAGACATGGAGGTTTGACAAGTTATTTCCATGTTGGAAACACTCAGTGTGGGAAGTTCATAATTAATTTCTATAGCACTTTCCAATATAAATCTTACAAACTTGGCTTGGTAAAGTCCTGGCATAAGATTTGCTGCCAACAGAAATAATTACATGCTTTGAAGGCAGAGTAATAAATAGGGACAACCTGCTAGGTGATGCAATGAGAGTATGGATGAGAATTAGCTCTATAGCTGTATACTTTAAATTCCTCACAATTTCTCCTTATGGTATGTACCCTGACTGTGATGTTGGAGGCACTGTACGATGAACTTTCAAAAAGATGCACCCCTCAGTATACACAGCTCAATAAAATTCTCTGCTAAGTGGGCAATGTTAGCCAAAACACAAATAGAATGTACTTTATTAATGGTGTTTTTTCAGGGAAGCAAGTTTTTCTTAG
>NW_017732467.1:481959-483703 GCF_001890085.2 Hipposideros armiger | reverse complement strand
AACCTCAAGCATTTGTAAATTATATAAAAATGCTTGGCAATAATAAGTGTCAAACTCAGAACGTTTGCACTGAATTTCCCTCTAAGTATACCCTTTCTCTGGATATCTGAATACCCATCTCCTCTACCTTATTCAGGTGTCTGTTCAATTGGAAAGTTTCTTTTATGTAAAATGGCAGTTTTCTGTCTTCATGCCAGGTTTTATTTATTTATTTTCCATAGCATATATTAATTCCTTCTTCACTACATAATTTGTATCATTTGTAATTTGTTATTGTACATCTCGTCTACTAGAACAAAAGCTTAATGAAGACAGGCAGATTTGCTACTTTGGTTTTATGATTAATTTCCAGCCCTTCGAAAAGTTCCTGACACATAGTGTATGAGAAGTCAATATTTGTTGGTTATATAAATGAATAAAAGTAGGTATCAGGATGGGAGGGGAGTGGGGAAGACAGCAACACTTATTATATTGCAGGAGAAATCAAGGCAGTGCAAACTGGTCGCAGGATAAACACTAGGTTCAAAAGGCAGCATAGAGAGCTGAGAGACAGACTCATGCTTATTTGGAAACTATACAAAATAGAATGTCATTGCACATCACTGGAGAAAAAGTAGATGATTTAGTATATGGTACTGTGAAACTTAATGGTATATATAGAAAAAGAACCTTTACATCACACTCATCCCCAAATAAGTTCTAGGTAGATTAGATAACTACATGTAAAATGAGAACTTCTATTTTTAGCAAAATTTATATTTATACCCAGGATTAGGGAAGAATTTGTATGCAAGACACAAAGAGCAGAAAATCATAAGAAAAAATGATAAATTTGACAACATTAAATTAAAAATCTGTACTTACCAAAAGGCGTTATAGATAAAAGTGAAATGATGAGCCACAAACTCTGTAAAGATACTTGCAACACATAAAGCTGACAAAGAATTAGCATCTAGAATATATCTTTTAAAAAAACTACACGTTAAAGGGGAAATGACAGTTCAATAGAAAAATGTGCTAATAGCAACAACACTTCATAGAAGAGGAAGTGTGTGAAATGGCAGTCACCCTCACTGTCAGCCATGAAGAGACAAATTACCACAATAAGATGCTGTTTCGTGCCCACCAGTATGACAGAAATGAAAAAGTCTGACAAAATCAAGTGTTGGCTTTGATGTGAACATCACTACTACTCTAAACTACACTGTTGATGTAAATTACTACAACATCTTGGAGGAACTTTTATAATTATTAATAAGACTTTGCATTAATATTAACAGATATTAATGTTAAATAGAATATTGAATGCAATTAAAGATACACATCCAGTTCTTCTTGTCTATTTAGCCTGTGGGGGATGAAATTCTCCTGCTGTCTTAAATGTTTGGCATAGCTGTCAGTCTTGCATAGGCTGATGACATGTGAGTAGAAGTGATGTGCCTTGTTTCCAAGTCAAGCACATGAGTGATGTTATACATACTCCATGCATTCTCTTGCTCTGCTCCATGAACCATGTCAGCATATGGTGATAAAGACTTCCTATAAACTCAAAGCATTTTGAATGCTGAGCCTATAGCTGGAGGACAGCTCACCTGGTGCATCACCGGGACAGCAAACATGTATGAGCAAGCCCTTTACTGTTGTGTGTTAAGTAACTGAGATTTTAGAATTGTTAGTTGTTGCAGCATAATTAGATTATCTTCAGTGGTAGCCCTACAATCCAGGAATTCTACTTCTATAGAAG
>NW_017732467.1:473886-474834 GCF_001890085.2 Hipposideros armiger | reverse complement strand
ATAAGAGGAATAATGTTTACGGTAGAGAAATATATGAGCCTATAACTGGCTTTTACAGATGATTAAATACTGGGGTTGAGGCTGAGGCTTTGATAACTGCTAGAGCCATTTATGATCTCATATACTACTCTGCTGTGGAACATTAGGCCTTAAATAACATCAACCATGTGCTTTTACTGAAAAGAAGAGAAAGTAAAATAAAATTCCCTTTCACACGAAGAAAAAATTACGTGTGCAGAACCTTATGGAAATGACATAAATATACATGAGTGAAGCTCCATTTAGTGAAGGTTCTATAATAGATTTTGGAACCAGGGTACTATTTGACATGTGTCTGGGTAGCCTTTGGATGGAAAACTTATGAAGGGAGATTTCTTTTATCTGTGGACATAAAAAGTGCACTGGCTTTATAACAGGCCATTTAGGCACTGTTATACAGAGGACTCTGACCTCCACACAAAGTGACTTGATGCTTACAGTATCCATCTACTTGTGTTGAACATTGTCTCCCCAAGTGGGCAAGTATGGCTAAAGAGGTGCCAGGGGACAAGAGGAAACCATGCTTATTGCTTTAACGTATATCCAGGAGAATGCAAAGAATATTGCTCCTCTGGTTGTCACTTAAAATGTGTTCATTAAATTCTTAATCCTTGCTATATTTTCCTGACCTTTAAGCATCCACTGCTGAATGATAAAAAAGAAGCCTGAGAGGAAGAAGATCTACATGAGAATATGAAGAAAGAATCTATAATGAGTAACAAATAGCTATGGAACAGAAGCGTATTTATAATAGCAAGAGTAATAATAATAATAGTTGAAATACTAAATTTTCTACACATATTGTCTCATTTACTTATCATAACAATCCTATTAAGGAAATTCTATTCTTAGTCTTTATTTTTCTGATGAAGAAACTGAGATTTTTACAACATCAGCCAGCTGCTAAGT
>NW_017732467.1:469518-470386 GCF_001890085.2 Hipposideros armiger | reverse complement strand
GGTAACGTCTGTGACTTTACTGCCTATGTTTCCTTCCAGGAATTTTATGGTTTTGGGTTTTACATTTAAATCTTTAGTCCATTTTGAGTTTATTCTTGTATACGGAGTAAGAAGTTTGGGTAGTGCTGTTGTATGGTCTGAGGCCGGCCTCTGGGTGTGTTGTTTCTGGTGCCTCTTAGGAGACACTCCTGTGCAGGCCACTTTCATCCTTGCTTGTGAGCAGTCCCAGGGCTACCTGGTAGGACCTACAAAGCAATATGCAGTTGATTGCTGCCTGTGCTGGACCTGGAGTCATATAAGAGTGGTCTCTCTGTGAATGGAGGCCAGCTGCCACAAGTATCAGTACTGGGCAGCTTAGTAAAAGGCCCAGAACCCCCCTAGATTTGTTATCACTTGCTAGCTGCCTGTAAGGCTCTGCTGTTGAAAGAGCCTCCCTAGGTGTGTGGCCAGGCTGGCTGACCATGTGTTAACAGTGTACCTGGCCATGCCACCATAGTAAGGCAGGGCTGGATATCAGGGAGTCACTGGGTGTGGCTGGTGGTTTTTACAATGTTAATGCAGATTCAGTTCTTGTGCCAGTGCTGAGCCTGTGGCTGCTCCCCAAAACACCCAGAAAACACCACAGCCAGGCATCACTCTATTTGGGCCCACAGATCCCTGAGAGCCACCCAAGAAAGGCTGCAGTGCATGTGGCTGAATGGCTGCCACCAAAAGTTCCCCAGGCTGCCACAGGCCCTCCACTGCTGTAAAAGGCTCCCACAGTGGGGTATGGCTGGCTGCCCACAAGCTGAGTGTGCCCCCGCTTCTTCTCCCTGTGATGCCACATTAAGCATGAGGGTTTC
Organism: Hipposideros armiger; assembly: GCF_001890085.2. Classification (NCBI taxonomy): domain Eukaryota; kingdom Metazoa; phylum Chordata; class Mammalia; order Chiroptera; family Hipposideridae; genus Hipposideros; species Hipposideros armiger. Next base: position 469,544 of record NW_017732467.1, on the reverse strand, counting down.
CTGGGAGTCACCAAGGTGGTGCATGC
>NW_017732467.1:428357-465854 GCF_001890085.2 Hipposideros armiger | reverse complement strand
TGGCTGCCACCAAAAGTTCCCCAGGCTGCCACAGGCCCTCCACTGCTGTAAAAGGCTCCCACAGTGGGGTATGGCTGGCTGCCCACAAGCTGAGTGTGCCCCCGCTTCTTCTCCCTGTGATGCCACATTAAGCATGAGGGTTTCCTGGGAGTCACCAAGGTGGTGCATGCACAGATTTTACCAGACCAATGTAGTCTAAGATTTGGCCCTTTGGGGGAGGGTTCAACACAGGAAAGATAGAACCCTCTTGCAGGCCACACATGAGGTGGGCACCACACAGGGATAATGGTGGCTGTCCCCCCAGCCCTTGCTCTGAAGCCACACAACTCAGTCTTTCCCTGTATGTTGCCGGCTCTTCTTGAGTTGCTGCCCCTTTGCCAGAGCCCAGGATGAGTGTTTTCAAGCAAGTGAGTCTGTACGCAAACGTTTTAAGGGGACGTGTGGCTTTCCAGCTGCTTTCTGTCAGAGATGGGCAGGTGGAATCCTTGCTGATTTTCATTGCCAGATGTTGTGGAGTCTTCTCTTCCTGGCACAGGACCGCTGTGCTGGGGAGCTGTTGTGGGGCTAGGACAGCTCACTTTTTAGGGGAGACCTCAGCTGCTGAGGTGTCTCTCCTGGTACTCAACCACTACCTGTGGGTCTGTGGTCAGCCTGTTTTGTGTCTCCCTTCCTCCTACTAGTCTCGATGTGGCCTCTTCTTTATATCCTTAGTTATAGGGGTTCTGTTCAGCTCATCTTCAGATGATTCTCAGTGTTGATGTTCCATAATTTAGGTGTAATTTTAATGTGATCCTGGGAGGCAGCAGGCATAGCATTTACCTGTTCTACCATCTTGGACCTTCTCTGTCTAAAATTTTATAATTTTCAACAAGTTTGGATGTGGGTCTTCTCAGTTTAGAGAACTATAAATAGAAAGGCAAATTATTTGCCCCCAAACATTCAAACTATGTGACAGATTATATCTTTAAAAATAGTCTCTGTGTTGGTGGTGGAACCCAACCATTATGTTGTAAGATAGCCAAGTCCACATGGAAAGACTATGTGAAGATATTACACTCAATAGAACCAGCTAAGGTCCCACCAGCATCTATCACCAGATATGTTGGTAAACAAACCTTCAGATATAGACTTTTGGCCTTCAGGTCCTCTAGATGAGATGCCAGAGATTGGTGAGTAGACATAAGCTATCTCTATTTCCAGTTCAAATTCTTGAACCACAAAAATCAATGAACACAAAGGTTTGTTTTGTACTATTTAGTCACGGAGAGAATAATTTCAATAAACATTTTTATTTGAATAAAGAAAACAGGAGGCACTGTAGCTGTCACTAGTCCATAGGAATTCTGAAATCCTTCCAGGCAAAATGTTTCCAGGTTCACCTACCCTGGAATGGAGTATGTTCCCTGATTAAGCCTTAGTCCTGTAGCCTGGGAGTAGCTAAGTCCTTTTAGAACAAGGTGATGATGCTTTTCAAGTACACCTATCTTGAAAATTCTGTGGGTTTTCTATGTATCAGATTTGAGTTTACTACATTCACCACAAGCTATATCCCAATTGTTTTTTGTTTGTTTGTTTGTTTGTTTTTAGCTGAGCCATCCTGCCACCTGTTGGCAGCTCAGCTGCAGCTCAGTTCAGGCCGGGAATCAAACTGGTGACCCTGTTGCTCAGAGCTTGCACTCTTGAGCGAGCTTTTAACCAACTGAGCCACTCGGCCTGCCCATCCCAGTTGTTTTTGAGACATGCGTATCTCCCTAGACTTAGTTACTGGTATTTTTGACATATCCAACTGCTGTGAGAAAAATACCATTAATATTTCTAGGAGTTCATGTGTCTAGCTGGGAAGGTCTATTAGGCAACAATTTAATTATTTCAGAGATCTTAATAAGAGGTCTCAAAGATCTTTGACCCTGAGGCAATATATTAATATAAGAATCTTTTACATGCTTGAGAGGCTAGGGATGTGAATGGTTTTCTAAACTAACAATTTCCAAAATTCCTGAGCTCTCTACATTTCCCCTAAATGTTTCTTGGAAACTAGCCAGTTCTTTAGTCTGCATTCTTCTGGTATAATCTTCCCATGAACAGCTAAAAGTAACCAGTAGATATTTTCAGTACTTTCTTTCGAAATCTCTTAAGTCAAGACTCAACATTCATTAGGTATATTTTTTAACTTTCAGGTTACATGTGACAGTTTTACTAACTGTGACACAACTTCATAGCACAGGTACTCATACGTCACTTTTCCTGTTACAGCTTTTTATTTTTCCTTCAGTTTTTCCAGCCTCCTTTAATGCTATCCTTACTGCCTGTCTCCTGGTCCCCAAATCAATGGACCATATTTTTGTTATAGCGGCACTCCATTTTTAGCACATTTTTTTGTTAGCTACCTATAGCCTTAATAATAATGTGGAGCAAACAGCCACAGGATTTCTATGACAACCAACCATAAGAATTTATTGCTTACATGAGTGAAATAATCCTAGCAGCAACTCTACTGATCATGCTTGGGGGTTACCTGATTATCAGATGATTTAGCATGGTCTTATCTCAGAAAACTGGGAAAGCTCAGCTCTATACCATATTTCTCGTATCCTTTATCAGGCTATCCTAGGTATTTCCTTTCATGACAGTATTATTAGACGGCAAATGTGAACATGAACTCAATTGTGTAAGCCTGTTTGAATCTTTGCATCATATTTGTTAACATATTATTGGCTAAAGCAATACATGGCTGCACTTAGGGGTAGGAATTGTGTCTACTCCATGCTTATGAGAGAGGATTATAAAGTTACATGGCAAAATATGTGGGTACAAGGAGAGGCAAAGGATTGGGGCCATCTCTGCAATCTACCAGTTCTAGATCTTCTGACTCCAAACTTCCGATTCTCATGCACATGACCAAATAAAAATTGTCAGTTTAGTCTGTGTTTTATTGGAATTGTATAAGTATTTTGCTGTGGATTTTACAGTGCTTATAACCTATTTTGTATATTTAAAATATCAGTTAAAGAAAAAAAATCCTTTAAGGTCACTACTTTTTACCGAAGCTATCATATATAATAAACCATACTCTTGACATATTGGTCCACTTTATTTTCTTTAAACATATAGTAGTTGAATTTTATGGGAAACTTTTAGCCTTCTGTGGTCCTTTTACTTCCCAAAGTGGTCACTAAAGGAAAATTAATTAACATTCAAGGACAGGACTATAACATTTTTTGTGGCTTTCAACCCTTAGAATAAAACCCATTAGTAACTATAGGTTTTTTGCTACAACAATGAGCTAGTATATAATCAATTTATGTTAGTCTAACGCTGTATATCAAGACAGTAAGCCTTGCTGGGTCTGTGCTTCTGTTTCCTGTGAGACCTTGTACTAGTCTGTACATTAAGTCTAAGAGATGGGACACAAACTGAAGTCTCAATGGTTATAAAACAATCCTTTATGTCTGACCTCAGTCACCTTTTTAACAATCCCTGAGCAATAAACATTAATTTTCATCAATAGCTTCCCTGTGGGTGAAACAACTTAATCATTAAAACTTCTGATACTTTAAACAGATTAATACTAATAATAGACTATGGATTTGCCTAACATTTTTAATTCTCTCTATCTCTGTCTCTCTGTCTCCATCTGTGTCTTCATTTCTTCTTTCTCTTCTTTCTCCCTTGATCTCTCTTTTTCTGTTGCTCTCTTTTATTTTTCTCTTTGTTGAATTGTCAAAAACTAGTTTTCTTTGGAGTATGGAGACTTTTAGGTATTGAAAAATGTTTCATGTGATCTTAATCCAAAGAAATTAGGCTCCTATAGTATTTAAAAACCTGAAAATATAATGCAAAAATCTATAATTTCATACTTGAATTTTCCACTATATTCACTGATCAGATTGTTTTTCTGTTTCTTTCAAAAAGTTTTATATTGTGTAGCTTTATTTCTTATGGCTATTAACCCATGAATTTTTTTGGTATTATGCAAGAAGTCAATATGATATGTTAGAAAGTTTCTATTACGTTGGAGACAGAAGTTCTGGCTCTAACTTTGCATAATCATTTAAGCCTCAGGTTCTTCATTTCTCAAATTTGAATAACAATAATTCCTCTTTTTTCTACCCAAACAATGGTTCATGAGAATAAAATTAATCACTAGTGTGAATGTCTTCTGTGTACTGTAAATCTCTCCACAAATGCAAATATGAAAAAAGAGAAATGAAATATGAAATATTTCATATATTTTGAGATATGAAAAGAGAAATTTTCTTCTTATAATTGCCTAAGAAAATACTATAGCAGAATTTGAAAAACTACCTTCTGATCCTCTGTTAGGATGAGGTGCGCTGTACATACCACCTTCCTTTTAAAGGTCATGGGTCATACTAAACTCAGACTTAAAAACAATGTTTGTTTAGTCCTAGTAAAGCTGCTGAAACCTTTTAGCAATAGCAGGTTCCAGGATTTTAGTAAAAAGTGAGCAAAATATTAGAAAAAAATGTTGTCTGTCTTGTTAATACATTGAGTCACTCCAAGGCTAGACTGAGGCAAGCCCCCGCCATACCCCAATCCTTATCTTGTATCTAGCTTCCAAAATGGAAGGTAAAATTCAACATACTGGAATGATTTTTTTCTGGATCTGGGACCTAGAGGAGACTTAAACACTACTCCATGAGGAAATAGACAAGGTAAAAGACTACAAAAACCAAGATGATGGGAAAAGAAAAAATTAAAACAGGACAGAGTCTTTATAATTAACATAGACTCACTTTGTATGAACTGATTTGCCACTGGAGGGGGAAACTACAAAACTATTTAAGCCTATACTTTAAACTCACACTCTGTTTTAATGATGCAATAATAAGAATTTTCAGAAATGATTTTTTCTTCCTCTCTGCATATATAAAGTCATAGTCAAGAGGTATCAATATTTGCACTAAAATTATGAATATATATAAGCACCCAATCTTTTCCTCATTTTTAGCAGTGGACCCAATGAGGTATATGTGATATAGTCTAGTCAGTCAATTTATTAACATATGGTAAAGCAACGTTATCCTTATGTTAATGAAGATGTTGGCTACTATCTGATTATGTTTTTATTGCAGAATCACTTATTCACACTTATTAATTGCCTACCAGGTGCCAGGCAATGAGCTAGTGAAATAAATTACAGCTGACAGTAAATACTGACTTTAGTTAAAGAAACAGTGGAATACAATTTATATATACTGATTAGAAACAACAAGTTAATTTATGCTATAATAAAGAACATTTCCATTCTCCTATCACAAACACACACACACACACACACACACACATGCATGCACACATGCACACACACAAACACACATCTTTATATTTTGATATCTCACATTTGAAATATTTTCTTTGCATCTTAAGTGGTTCACTATTATAGTCTTTTTGTTTAGAAAGAAATTAATAGATATTAAAATGCAGTGTTTATATGGAAATGTAAAGGAAGTAGATAGTTAAACATTCTGTCAAAGAAGAATAAAGTAGACATAATCACTCTACCCAATATCAAGATTTATTACATAACCATACTAATCAAGACTGTGTGTGATTGGTGGAGGAGTGTCACATAGATAAATGGAACTACACAGAGAACCAAGAATTATCCCACACAAAAGCAAATAACTGATTTTTGACAAAGGTACAAAAGAAATCTAGTGGAGGAAGGATAGTATCGTCAATAAATGGTGTAAGAATAATTAGACATCCATAGGCAAAACAGAAACAATGACTTCAGCTTACTAAATCTCATCTTATATAAAAAGTAACTCAAAATGGAACATGGGCTTAAATATAAAATGTAAAACTATAAAACTTTTAGAAGAAAACACATGAGAAATTCTTCAGAACTTAAAATTTGGTGAAGAGTTCTTAGACATGACACTAAAAGTATGATCCATAAAAGAAAAAAATTGGATTTCAACAAAATTGAAAACCTTTGCTCCGTGAAAAACCCTGTTTAATAAAAAGTCAAGCTACAGACTGGATGAAAATATTAGTAAATCACATATCTGAATAGGATTCTCATCTCAAATATATAAAAAAATCTCTCAAAACTCAATAGTGAAATAACAATCCAACCAGAAAACATGTAAAAGATATGAAGTGACATTTCACTGTAGAGAATATACAAATGACAAATAAGCAAATAAAACGATTCCAATATCATTGTTCATTCGGGAAATACAAATCAAAATCACAGTGAGATATCACTTCACAACCACTAGGATAGCATGAGTAAAAAAGATAGACAATAACAAGTATTGATGTAGATAGGGAGGAATTTGATCACTCATGCACTGCTGAAAGGAATGTAAAACAATGCTGTCACTCTGGGAGACAGTTTCACTGTTTCTTACAAAACTAAACATACTCTTCACATAAGATCCAACAATCATGTTCCTTGGTACTTAGTAAAATGAGTTGAAAACTTCCCTACAAAACCTGCACATGGATGTTCATAGCAGCATTACTCATAATTGCCAAAACTTGGAAGCAGATAAGATGTCCTTTAGTAGGTGTATTAGTTTGCTTTGGCTGCCATAACAAGGTACCACAGACTGGGTGGCTTACCAGAAATTTATTTCTTCATAATTTGGAGGGCCAAAAGTCCAAGATGAAGGTGTTGGCAGCGTTGGTTTCTGCTGAAGGCCAATCTCCTGTGCTTGTAGATGACCATCTTCTCCATTTATCTTCACGTGGTCTTCCTTCTGTGCATGTCTGTGTCCTAATATTTTCTTAAAAAGACACTGGGTATATTGGATTAGGGCCCTCTAATGACTTCACTTTAATTTAATTACTTCTTTAAAGACCTCATCTTCTAAGTATAGTGTAATTCTGAGATACTAGGGGTTAGGACTTCAACATGTGAATATAAAGGGAAGGACACAATTTAACCCCAATGGTAGGTGAATAGATAAACTGTGATACATTTATACAGTAGAATATTATTCAGCATTAAAAAGAAATGAGCTATCAAACCATCAAAAGGCATGAAGAAAACTTAAATGCATGTTACTAAATGCAATTTACAATCGTAAAAGACTACATACTACATGATTTAATATTCTGGAAAAGGCCAAACTATGGAGACAGCAAAAAGATCAGTGGTTACCAGGGGTTGGGTGGAAGGAGGGATGAATGGGTGGAGCACAGAGGATTTTTAGGGCAGTGAAACTATTCTCTATGATGCTATAGTGGTGGATACATGTCATTATACATTTGTCAGAATCCATAAAATGTGCAATACCAAGAAGGATCCCTAATGCAAACTATGGACTTTGAGTGATAATATGTCAATGTAGATTCATGATTGTGACCAATGTACCACTTTGGTGTGGGGTGTTGACCGTGGGGGAAGCTGTTAGTGTGTGGGGAGGCAGGGGATATATGGGAATTCTGTACTTCCTGGTCAGGTTTTCTGTAAACCTAAAATTGCTTTTAAAAATAAACTCTAGAGGAGAAAGAACACTGATTTTGTGGTTGAATGAGTTTGGATTAACATTTTTTGTTTTGAAATGGGTGATGTGAGAGTCATTTAATCTTTCATCATTAATTTCCTTATACTTAAATGTATGCAGGGTAGATCAGTTGCATTGATGGCCTTAATTTTTCACTCTCCCCTTTGTGGCTAGGACTTTCTTCCCCACTTCTTGATTCTGGAAATAGCCACGTGATTTGATTCAACCAATGGGACATTATTACCAAAGATGATACAAGTAGAACATTTGTTACCTATTTTTATGTAAGAAACAACCCTGAAGCATAGTGACTTACAAAAAAAATCGTTTTTATTTTAGTTCTGTGGGTCAGCAAATTGGGCTTGGCCCAGCTGGGTGGTTTTCTGCTAGCATTTTCTGGGGTGGGTTGTGCAGATGCATTCACCTGATGCCTTGAGGTAGGGGCTGCTTTGCCTAGGAATTCTCAGTTGGTGGGACTGGCCTCTGTCCCATGTGGCCATATCATACTCCAGTAGGCTGGACACAATTGACTCACATGATACAATGACTTTCCAAAAAGATGAAAGTAGAAGCTGCAAAGCCTCTTGAAGCCTGGACTCAGAAGTTGAACAATGTCATGTTGACACATCTTTCAAAGAAAGTCGCAAGACCATTCAGATTCATGATGTGGGTAAAAAGACATGCTTGCAAAAAGGCACATATAAAGGGAGGGGAGAAATTATTGTGGCTTTTTTAAATAAACAATTGGACATACAAAGGTGTAGAAAGAACTTGCCAATTTAGTCTTACTTACCTGATATCAAATGCCCCAGCTGTCTTTCTGGAGGGTGAGATATATAGAATGGAGCTATACCACTCATCATCCCTCCTTTATCTACTAGTCCTTAAATGCTGACCCTGGATGTGCATGAACCAAGTCAAGACTAAGTAGCTGACACACAGTTAACTGTGCGTGCATGAGTGAATGAACTAAGGAAAAAAGAGAAAAGATACAAATAAAATCAGAAATGAAAGAGGAAAAGTTATGACAGACATCACAGAAATACAAAGGATCACACAAGAATACAAGGTGTGATAAAAAACTATGGTAAAATTTTAAATTAAAAAAATAATTACAGTAAAAGACACATTGTCATTCATCCCCCTCAAAATACTTCCCCTCACTTCGAACACACTTATCCCATCATTCTTGCCACTTTCTGAAGCTGTTCTGGAAGTCCTCTTTAATGAGTGTCTTTACTCTATCATGACAATGCTCTGTGTCACACATCGCTTTTGGTACTGCAATTTTTGTCAAATAAAAACATTACAGTGTGTCCTTATCTACCTTTTTCACTGAATCTGGCAATGTGTGACTTCTGACTCTTCCCCAAAGTCAAAATGACCATGAAAGGTAAATGTTTTGAATCAATTCAGAACACCAAGGGAGCCATGACAACACAATTAAAGATACCCATGAAAACGGACTTCCAGAATTGCTTCAGAAAGTGGCAAGAATGATGGGATAAGTGTGTTTGAAGCAAGGGAGGTATTTTAAGGGGGATTAATGGCAATATGTCTTTTACTGTAATATTTTTTTAATTTAAACATTCTCCGTATTATTTGATCACACCTCATATATATCCGTATGTTCACTGCAGCATTATTCATGGTTGGCAAGATATAGAAACAACTGAAGTGTCCTTCGATAGATGAATGGATAAAGAAGATGTACATATATACAATGGAATATTACTTGGCCATAAGAAAAGATGAAATATTGCCATTGTTGAAAGCATGGATGGATCATGCTAAGCGAAATAAGTCAGACAGAAAAAAGTCGAGAACCATATGACTTCACTGATGTGTGGTATATTAAACTGAAAGCAACAAATGAACAAAACAAACAAACAAAAACTCATAGACACAGAAAACAGTTTAGTGGTTACCAGAGGGTAAGTGGGAAGGGGGATGGTAGATGAGGGTAAAGGGGGTCAAATATATGGTGATGGAAGAATTGACTTTGATTGGTGAACATACAATATAGTATATAGATTAAGTTTTATAGAATTGTACACTTGAAACCTGTGTAATGTAAGTAACCAATGTCACCCCAATAAATTCAATAAAAAAGAAATAAAAAAAGGAAAATCTAATCTTAAAATCACCCAATGGACCCAATGACTCATGAGTCATAATGGTTGTTGTTTTAAGCCACTGAATTTTCTGTTATTTTGTTATACAGCATTAGAGTGCCCATAGATAACTTATACAGGGTATGCCACAGCTAGATTCTCAGAGTTTTTGTGTATGTATAGGGGTGTGTGTGAGTATGTGTATAATAGATGTGATAAGGGACCTGTATAGTGCCTGTCACACAAGATGGCCAATAAATATTCATTGAATAGACAGATTCTGAGGCTGATAAATATTAACAGAGAGATCTCAAAATTTTGTGAAGAACCCATAGCAGTAGAATGTCATGTAAATCCTGACTCTGGATAATTGTAGATACATTAATTTTTCTCAAAAGTGAATTTCCTTTTGTGAATTAACTATATTTTTGAGCTAAGACCAATTTCTCTCATTTTACAATTTAAGTCAGTGGTTTTCTCTCGGGAAGTCAGACAAGCAAAGCCCTTTGAGAAGTCACTCAGACCTAGAACAAATCTACTCAATGTCACAAAAACTCTGTTTTAAATTGTCAGAAGAAAAAGGATAAAAAAGTGATCTGCTTATTTTGATAACTTTTCTAACTGATGCATAAGCCTCTGTTCAGTTGAGCTGCAAAATATTTTTCCTCTAGAAACTTTATGTCAAGGAGTTTTAATCTAAATTTAAAAAATTGAAATGAGAAGCAATATGAATTTATTTGGGATCAAAGAATTGCAATTTTGGGAGCATCAATTTAGGCAGAAACCCAAATAGTATCCCTATTACAGGGTGAGGGCAAGGGATTTTTATGAGAAAAGGAAAGGAATAAATACATGAATAGAAGAATGAAATTTCTATTGTTGCTAACAAGCTGAGTTAGTTTTTAGGGACACATGATTGGTTACTGATTCTTTCTTCAGACTGAGTCCTTGTGATCAGGATGTCTACTTTCCTGCTGACTTTACAAACAATTGTTCATAAGATAATGATGTTTGACCCAGTCTAAGGTCTGGCCCATTTCAAACATTCCAAAGATTCAAGGAGTAACTGCCCTGGCTTCATTTTAAAATGGTTCCACATATGTTAATTTTCATAGCAGCTAGGATTTTACAATATAAGTAGAGCATATCAAATATCCTCTATTGTGAGGGATTTCTCCCAAATGGTACATAAAGTGACAGAATTTGCTTTTGGCGGGTAGAACAAGCTGATGTGTTTGCACAAACAATTGGTCTAGAAGGCAGTCTTTAAGTCTAGGTGGGCACAATTTTACCATGTTTTAATGCATTATACGTTTAGGGTATTGGTTTCTAAATCTTTTGTTTTTTCACATTTAGTTTGTAGGAAGGAGGAAGGAAGTGAGAGAGGGAAAGAGGGAAAGAGAGCCAAAAAGGAGAAAGAGAAAGAGAAAATACCCTCTTCCTTCTCCAGGAAGGCATTTAATCACCTCTGAATAGTACTTCAAGTGTTTCTTCTTTTTAGGAGCAGGATGCAACTATTAGCCTTGTGTTTTGTTGCTGATGTAAGTCCTTGGTCTCAAGAAGAGAAGTAGATTACTAGCCTGAGGCAGTAAAGACTGAATGTGCCTTATTGACTAAAATCTAAGCTTTTATGATGCCAAAATCTGCTCTCAGATGACAGGAGCTTAATCTCTTTTGTGAGGGTAACAAATGGACTGGTGGATCAGCGTTTATTGATGGTACAGGCATACATCCAGATTCCCAGAACAGTAGGAAATTTATTTCTGGCAAGTCCTGCATAATAAATAGTGTTGCTATTATCATTATTATTAATAAGTGACATAAATAGAAAAACATGTTTTCAAATAGTCTAACTAAAACAGAATGGCATTCTCATTAGCAAAATATTAGCTTCACAGGTTTGTTGTTCCTGATTGATGAAGGAAGAATTGAAGCAAGAAACTGGGTGGAGTTGAGTCCTAACCCACTCACTCACTTACTAGTCAGTAATTGACCTTGGGCAAGCACCCTGACCTCTCTGAATTTTAGATTTTCTAATCTAACCCATGTGTCTTAACAATAATGCAAAAGACAATAAGCAAGATAATATTTGTATGAAAAAAACTCTATGGGAAGTAGTATAAAGTATAAGGTTTTATTTTTGTCACTACTCCTGAAATAACAATTTAGACTTTGGAAGCAAGGAATAAACTGCATACCTTATAAGGACCTATGTAAAAGTATGTAATAGTTTTAGTTGCTGTTCTTTGGGCTCTTTAAATTAGATTGTTTTAATATAAGTAATAATGTTAATTTCATCACTCATCATAGTTTCTTATATTGTGTTTTTAATATTAGAAGTTTTGTTTCAAAGTTTAGAATCATTCCTGGATATTAATAAAAAAGAAATTGAGTACCTGCTCTGTGGATTGGACTATTCTAAAAAGTGTACCACATTCTAATTATTGATTTTATTATTGTTTATTGAGTGCAAACTGCTAATTGACACTATGCAGAGATCTTTCACATATACTATGGGTAATTTTTTTTTTTAAGATTTTTATTGGGGAATTGGGGGATGGGAACAGCGCTGGGGAATTGGGGTAAGGGGTACAGATAAGTTGCTGTTGTTTTGTTCTTCAGTCTAGTTGTGGAGGACGTTGCTTCAATGGCTTAAGTTGGCACCATCATTGCGCTCTTCCCGGGCGAGGCAGATCAGTCGCCGGCTTCTGGACGGAGGCTCACTGTCGCTGCTGGTGGCTCACGCTGGCTGCTGGCTACACACGGTAGCCCATGGCAACCCACTTCAGCAGGGGCTGCAGCCTACTACAGCGATTCACAGCGCCCAGCTCCAGGTTGAGCTGTTGTTCAGCATCTTAGCTGTGGAGGGCAGTGTCACTGGCCCTAATATGTGGGATCCCAACCGGGGCCCTCTGGCATCCCAAGCCAGCTCTTAACCAACTGAGCCACTTGGCGGGCCCCTATGGGTAATTTTTTAAATAGATACACAAGGCTATAAGGTAGATGATATTATTATTATTATTATTATTATTATTATTATTATTATTATCATTTTATAGATAAAGTGGCCTTCAGTATGGAGAATTTAAGTGACTGGTCTAATACCATAAAAGAGCTAGATATGTCTTCCTATTATGTCAAACCAAACTATATCTAATATACAGCCCATGTTGACAAGGAGCTTAGGATCTAGCAAGAGAGAAAAATACAGATATAACTATTAAAATAATTTAAGAGAGAGAGTGATAAACTCCATAAAACCAAAACAGAATAAATGTGAAGAGATACTGACAATAAGAGAGATTCCCTTACTTATAGGGACCATGAAAGCGCTGATACCTGGGAAAGATCCTGAAAGGAGTTCGGAATCTAAAAATGCAGAAGTCCATTTGCACTAGCAGGACCTTAGTGATAAAATTTATGGAAGATGGAAATAAGATGCTATTTGGGAAATTTTGAATGTTCATTTCTTTTTTGTGTTTTTAAGCACATGACTTCAGCTCTGGCTACCCCTGGGTTTCAGATACCCACAGTGATAGTGAGACTGTTGTGGGATGAAAAGTGAGGAACTGAGGCAAGTTTTAGCTTCTAATGTGAACAAAACAAAACAAAACGGGATTTTGCAGCAAAGTCAGTGTTTTTTGAAAACAAAAGGAATTCCAAATTCATTTGTCACCCATTAAACATGTCAAGAACTAAGATCTTAAATCATTGAGTTTCTTCTGTAAGGTAGTGAAGATGTTTTTTTCTCCTAGAGTAGTCAAACTATAAGACTTGTTTTTCTAAAGGAAGAAATATTTGACATGGTAGAAGGAAAAGAAAATCTTGTATGCCGATTCAGTGGATGTCTGGAAGAAGAAAGAGAAAAGGGAAGGCAGAGGTGTTTATTAAGTAAAACAGCACTGAATAAGAGGGGGTGGGGCTTTTGCCAGCGGTACTAATAGGGATCTCTGGAAAGGGCACTCCTTGCAGACCACCCTGTACTGACTTGCTGTATATAAAACCAGCTGTGCTGCCCTGGGTGCTCAAATACCAGAGACTGAATCAGAGGTGGCTAAAGTGCTTACAGGTAAATCTCCAGAGGGACTATCATAGCAGGGGTAAAGCAACTCTTTTGGAAATTTTGCTCGCCAGGGAGCAGTATCCACAGGCGTCATCCTTAGATCTCAGAGGGACTGAAAGTACTAGAAAGGTATGAGAAGAGGCTTAATTAGGTACAGTGCACCACCAAACACTCTACCAGCTCAGAGTCAGATTCTGAGCTTTGTCAGTGTTGGATGCCATCAGGTGGACAAGAACTGTGACCCTAGAGATGTGGGAGTCCTAGTGATCCTGAATCAGTCCTTTAACGGGTGGTAACTAAAGCTAGATCTCTCCCTCCACATACCCAGAAACTACCAAGAAAAGGACTTAGAAAGGGGGATAGAAGACTGAGGCTTCTGAGAGACCAAGCACTTTTTCCTAAAAGTCTGAGTTTAACCCAAAGGAAGTTTTGATTATTTATTTTCCACATTACAATAGGTTCAGTTAGTTTTCCCACGATGACCGCTTGAATAGTCACACCCTTGATGACTTGAATCATCTAACCTCTTAAAACATTTTAAAACAGATGGACATCTGTTACTGGTACTATACACATTTGTCATAATATTACATATTCCAGGACTGTTGAGATATGAGGCAAGTTCCTGTAGTAAGAATGGAGTCCAGGTGCAGCTAGGGTATGAGGTCAGAATAAGTTACCAAAATCTATTCTTAATATTTAGTTTTTAAAAAATATTTTCTTAAGGATTTCAGGAGATCAGACATAAAGATTTTACAACTTTACTCATTTTATTTATAACACGAATTAAAACTATGGGATTCTCTTCTTGTATTTCAATTGATGATGGACATTTGGATTAATTTTCATGAGTAGTGTTTTTTTTTTAGACATATAAAGTGGGGAAATGAACTTATCATATTCTAAAATGATAATTTTCTATAAAAAGGGCTCAGTTTTCAATTTTCACTTCAGCTTTTCCATCTATATGTTCGTCACCCTTAGTTGACCCTCAGTTTATGCATGTAAAATTTGGAATTGCAATGATTAGAAATTTATCTTCTGTATATCTTTTCAAGTTAAATGAAGTCACTAATTGATAAGTTATAACTTTAATAGCTATTGCATATAAAAAAGAAGTGAAGAGTTGCAAGGTCTTAGGAAATGAGTTTTGAGTTATTTGCTTATGAACAGAAGTTTTAATTTGAAGGAAAGTTTAGTAAGGGAAGTCCCTAAAGCTGGAAAAGTGCAGAAAAGGAAAAGAGAACACCCTAGAAGATTTGGGCTCTGTTAGAAAAATAAAGGATCCAGTATGGCTGACATTTTAGGTGATAGCTAACATTTTAATAAGTTTATTTAAATATAATCTATTGGGCCTTTATTTTTTCTTCCTGACCACATCTGTGATTTCATAGTAGAAGACAAGAAAGGGAATTATTCATAGTAAATATTTGGCATTTACTAGGAATA
The DNA here is from genome assembly GCF_001890085.2 of Hipposideros armiger. NCBI lineage: Eukaryota > Metazoa > Chordata > Mammalia > Chiroptera > Hipposideridae > Hipposideros > Hipposideros armiger. The sequence continues at coordinate 450,744 of NW_017732467.1, read as the reverse complement.
CATTAACAAATTTTTAATTACTATTATTGTGAGCCTGTTATATATTTAGCATAAATTATTTGGGACCTAGAACAGTGCCTGGAAAATAGAAGGCTTATCACGAATATTTACTTAATGATGTCCTATTTTGTAAGAGCTATTACATTTTAAATCATGAGTAGAGACTGGCATTGCAGCATTAAGAATCATATGTTGAATCAGAGTCAATCCCTAATTAAGTCACTGGAAATTCAAATTTATGTCTCAGTAAATTTACAGATTACCACTTGTCAGAGACCTGAAGGGCCTCTCAAGTGTACTTGGAGAAGATTGGGTTATTCATAAATCAATCATTATTAATATATTTTAAAAGCATGTGTGGATAAGGCAGAATAGTTTTTTTTTTTATTTCTGTTTTTAAGGCTATGGATCTTGGAATCCCAGAGACCTGGGTTTGAATGCAAGATCTACTACTTCCTTGTTGTGTAACTTAGCTATATTATTTAACCTTTTTAAATGTTCAATTTATCATCTTTAAAGGAGAAATAATATATTCTTCAAAAAACGGTTTTGAGAATTAAATGAAATAACACATATACATACCTACATACATGTATACATAGTCAGAACTCAATAAATGCCAATTCTGTTCTATAATCTGCTAATCAAATCTGCTATATCATACAGCTGTGAATATTTGTATTTCTTTACATGTATACATCCAGGTAAATCACCACTCAGAGCAAAGTAGGTATTTCCAACACCCGATATGCTCCCTCATGCTTCCTCCCAATTGATATACACTCAAGGATGATGCCATTTAAATCTCTATCATTATAGATTTGTTTCTCACTTTGAACTTCATATTAATTATATTGGGTTGTTGGAAAACTCATGATGCATTTTTGCAACGAAAAACATAGAAAAAATACATCATGACTTTTCCAACAACCCGATAGTATATATGCTTGTTTCTGTTTTTTTTAGTTCAGTCTTAATGTGAATGAGATATAGCCATGTTTTGTCTGTTGCAATAGTTCATTATTATGTTGACAATTTTCTTCTGTGTATTCATTTGGATTGTTTCCAGCTTTTGACTTTTATAAATAACACTGCCATAAACATTCATAAGAGTCTTGTACATGCGTTTTCATGGTCAAAATCATTCATTTCTTCTTAAGATATATTTAAATTTGCAGTTATAGAAGGTATGTGTGTGTATGTGTTTATGATAGACACTGTCAAATCGTTTTCCAAAGTGTATGTACCAGTTTACAATCCCACCATAAATGTATGATAGTTCCAGTTGCTCCATAGCTTCACCAACACTTGATATGAGTCAGTATTGGTATTATGAATAAAATAAAAATATGTATTTGTGTATAATTTTAGCTATTCCTATGGGGGATATAATATCTCATCGCGATTTCAATTTGCAAGTCTCTGATGACTAATGATTTTGAATATTTTTTCATATGCTTATTATCCATAGGTGTGTTATTTTAGGTGATATTCCTTTTCAAGGAACATCATTTTAAAAATGAGGTTGTTAGTCTTTTATTGATTTACAAGTATATGATTCTGAGTTCAAGTGTTTTGCTGTACCTAAATATTTGGAACATATTCTCCCAGTCTATAGCTTGCTATTTCATTTTCTTATATTTTTTATGACAAAACTTTTTAATTCAACCTCTTTTTTCTTTATAATTAGTGCTCTTGTGTCTTATTTAAGAAATTTTGCCTATTTAAAGTAAAAAAGATAATGTGTTATGTTTTCTTTTAGAAGCTTATTGTTTTATTTTTCACATTTAAGACTATGAGCTATCTCAAATTACTTTTGTATATGGTGTGAGTTAGGGTCATTTTCATTTTTTTCCTTTATAGCTATCTAATGAACTGGAAAAATTTATTGAAAAGACTGCCCTTTCAGTCTGAATTGCACAAGTACTTGTTGTAAATTAGGTGACCATATATGTGTGGGTCTATTTCTGGATTCTATAGTATCTCTCACATATCAGTTTAGACACTGGCACATGGCATGTATCTGCATAGGATATTAATTTGGACCAAATAGAAACAGAATCTAAGAGACGTGGATCATAAAGATAGAGGTAGGAATGGGTTATATTGAGGAATGGGGAACGGATTTGGGGATAGGGTCTACAGCACACAATAGAAACTAAAATTTGCATTATGAGTCATTCCTGGACATAGAAATGCTGCAAAATACTAGCTGTGGATTTTCGAATCTTGGGAATTTTTTTTTTCCTAAGAAAGACCCCTTGATAAAAATTGACTGACTTTAATGCTTCCTTGCTTTTTCATTTAAATTCAATTATTAACTTATTACCTTATTAAATTATTAACTTATTAAATTCAATTATTATCTATTATTTGGAAAAATGGTTGTTCTTTTAGAGCATGTCTGAATCTGATATATTCCTAAAGGAAAAAACAAATAGTAAAGCTACTCAAAATACTATTAAAAATGTCTTGCCAGTAAGAGCTCTGTTTCCTTTTCCCATTTTTTTGAAAAAAGAAAATACAAGTTATTTCATGATAGATTCAGTTTCCTTTGAGTAGTCTTTTATCACAGGTTTCAGAGGGAGTTTCCTTTGAAGCACATCTTTGCTGAGACATAAAAACACAAGTTGGCTAAAGCAAACAAGTTTGTTACAGTGACTTAGTCTGAAATATAAGAAGAAATAGGAGGCTTTCTCAATTGTATCACACCTTTTGCTCCTGAGATAGCATTAAAATCAATCATTTTTTTATTAAATTCAAAAGTATGTTTCAACAGTATTGCATTTAGCCCCCAAAGAGCAAAGCTGAGAGGTTAAATGTGAATCATAGGACTGTGTTTCCAAATAAAAGAATTGGACAGGTGGCAAAGGCTATGGCCAATAAGAGTTGATATGTGGTGGTCATTGATTCTATATAATATTCTGGTTTTGTTTTCACATTTTCTTTTCCAAAAAAGAAAAAAAAATAGACAGGATTTCAGTTAGTATTTTGAATAAGTTGTCTATATTCTTAATGGACAACCCTCAACAAAATAATTCTGTCTTCATAAAATAGATCATTATCATTGTTCTAAATCAGTGTAGTAAAAACAAATTAACAAACAAATAAAACAACAACAACAACAAAAAACTGTATCAGTTGTCTTGGTAACTGATAGCTGTTATCCTGGTCTAAAATGTCTAATAGGTGTATAAAGATATTCATGAGAATATTCCCTGTTATGCATTCTAATATTCTGAATTTTGTCACCTTTGTAATTATGTTATTTTCACCATTTCATCCTACTTCAGCATATTGCAGATAGATTTTTTGGTGCCATTAATTTGTTATGAATATAACAACTTTCCAAATGTTTAGTATCTTGATTATAGAACATAATACTGAGAATATCATTATCCTTAAAACATATGTTCTCAGAATGTATCTACTCCTCTAGAACCCTTTAGCTTTGTAATCAACATGGCTGGTCAAACATATTTCACAGTAGTGTCTTATGGAATCTTGAGCTTTTTCAAAAAAGGTAAGTTCTATTTCTGGACATGGAACTTTTAATCTGCATAAGGGAATCACAAAAGACATTTATCAACCATAATTTTTGTCAGTCAGGGTACTAGTAAAAAACAGAAGACACACTCAAAGGGTTAACTGATATAAGTTAAAAGAAAGGACTAATTATGGAAATATAGGCAGAATTAAGACACAGTAAAAAGGGACAATGGAGCATTCAGTGGTCCATGACAATGGAAAGCCATTACTACTCCAGTGTCTCCTGGGATAAGGGTAGAAAGTGGTAGTATCAGAACTCAGTGATGGCTATGGCTATGAAAGATGGGCTGCCCAATAGTGGTGGACACACAGAGAGCACACAGCCACTGTCAAAATCGTGGGTTGGGAGGGAGAGAACTGCAGTGTGGCGGAAATCAGTACCTGATAACTTTGTTCTCTTACTCTTTCTCCTGGTAGTGCCTATTGGTTGACATCAACAAGGCGCCAGAGGGCAAGAGATACAAGGGGATACAATTCTGGGGCAAAGAATGGATCCAGAAGGGTAAAGGTGAACGCAGCATAACAGGCACCATCCGTTCCTTTTTGCCAAGTAGCATTCATTCCTGTTCTTTATTTACATAGACAAATTGCAAACACGAAGGACAAATCCCCAAACACAGAAGAAATAGGAAGTCTTATTAAGTACATTTTCACCGTGAGCAGATGTCCGTGTACCTAGAATCTTACCAGGAACTTCAACTGTAGTATTATTGGGCATCTGTGCCCTTCACATCAAGTATCAAGTATCAAGGGTAAATGGAAGGGAGAAAAATCATGATTAATATAAAATATACCTAATCATAGTGCTCCCTCCTATAGCTGATTATAAGGCTTATGTTACAATTCTTGTTGAAAATGATAGATGCATTGCTTGATCACCAGTTGCATGTTCCCTTTATTCTCTGCCAACATCAGTGGGTGAGTTTTTTCCCCTACTGGGGTTACCCACATATTCACTTCTATAGAACCCAAGTCTGTAGTGGAGTGGTCATGCCTTGATTATGTTGCCCCAATTTCCCATTGGTAACTAATAAAAAAATGACTATACTAACAGGTACCACAATGAGTTGCCGGGATTTCGAAATTCTCTTTGCCCTCACTAGTTGGAAGAAATCTAATTTCTCCAGGGTAATTGAGTTAATTATTCAAACCAGTACACTGACCAACCTTCTTTTCCTGTTGGTTCATCAAAATGAGAAGCACAAGATAACCCAAGGTCAGTCTGAATTTCTATTTCAATGGAATAAAGCCTGTGTTCCTGGGGGAAGCATCAGCTTTCCAGGCACACTGAGGTCACTGCTAGCTCACTATTACATTTAAGAGTAAGAAGCCTATTCCCACAGCCACTCCTTGTTTCACAGACCCATATAGTTTATCTATAGAGGAGATGACACTATTTATTGTCTACTGGCTTAAAGCATATTCTGCATCCTGTAGACTACAAACTCACAGGGTGTCGTTACTTACCTAGCATCATTCCTGAGACTTCAGAGGCTAGTTTACCCCTTTGTCAAAAAGCTGATTTCTGGGAATATGATAAGACCAGGGAACACCTTGAAAGGAGCATCTTGCTGTATTTCCCTCACTTTAAAATGTGTCCCCTCAGCAAAAATGATTTTTTTTCTTTCTTTCTTTTTTTTTTTTTTAGGATATTAAGGTGATAAATAACACATTTTGTTAATCCCTGCATAGCAATATTGATAGAGTTTTGCAGACACAAAAGCAAGTATATATCTGGGGTATGAGTCTATTCCCATGAGAATAGCCTTTATGATAAAAGGGGTCCAAAGTAATCAATTTTGACCTGGTGAATGGCTAGCTCCCCAGGAAATGTTCCTGTTGGGGATTTAACATTCACTTCTGCTGTTGGCATGTTGGATACTCAGTAATAGTTGTGACCAGATCAGTCCCAGTGAAGCATATGTTATCAGTGTTACCGAGCCCATACATAGCCTCCATCCCCAGCAGTATGCCTACTTCGTAAATGGGCCCATTAAACAAGCTATATAGTGTTCAAGGATAGAATCTGACTTATATCCACACAACAAGTAATTTTGTTCACTTGATTGGTGAGAACCTTTACTTCACTGGAGAGAATTTATGTGGGCCAGGAATATTTTCTCACTCTGCCCATTCTGAAATGTGTATCCACAATATGCTTTTCTAGATTTCCTTGTCACTCATTTTCCAATCTTGTTCTTTCCAATACCATGACCAATAAATAACCTGTTATTTACTAACTAAGAATTAACGTAGATTTCATATCAGGTCATTCATCTCGCCTTCCAGGTGACCCCAGGAAGTGGAAAAACAGATATACAACCTCTGACAATTACATTCATGACCTTGTTGCAATGATGTTGCTAATCATTTTTATATCAGAGGGATTATTCATTATGAATTTGTAACAACTAGACAAACAGTTAACCAGTTTGCTGAAAAGGCTGCGTGAAAAAGTTAAACGAAAATGACCTGAACTTGTCACCAACAATTCATGGCTCTTGCATCACGACGATGCACCAGCTCACACGGCACTGTCTGTGAAGGAGTTTTTAGCCAGTAAACAAATAACTGTATTGGAGCACCCTTCCTACTCACCTGTTCTTGCCTGCAGTGACTTCTTTCTTTATCCGAAGATAAAAGAAATATTGAAAGGAAAACATTTTGATGATATTCAGGACATCAAGGGTAATAAAACAATGACAGCTCTGATGGCCATTCCAGAAAAAGAGTTCCAAAATTGCTTTAAAGGGTGTACTGGGTGCTGGAATCAGTGCATAGCTTCCCAAGGGGAGTACGTCAAAGGTGACAGTAGGGATATTCAGCAATGAGGTTTGCAGCACTTTTTCTAGGATAAGTTTGTGAACTTAGTTGTCAAACCTTGGTATGAATAGGCCCAAAATCCCCCTCCCAGTTTTCAAGGTACTATTTCTTTCTAACTAGTGGCCTTAAAGTTAGCATAAGAGATCTGAAGGAATTGTACATTTACCTGGCATTGCATCTCTATAGAATTTACAATCAGGCTTTGTATCTGATCCACAATTATGTCTGCACTCCAGCTACATGAGAAAAGCTTCATGGAGACTTGCTGCAATATGAAAAAGAATTCGAGGCTTTGAGTTAATCTGCATGTGTGTGTTTGTGTGGTAGTTAAAAACAACAAACATGTTTCAGGTTTTTAAATCAATAATGTCAACACAGCAATTAAGTGCCACAGCAAATTAATGTCTCAAAGCCTCTTTCCACTGCACTCAATGTCATGCCACTGTGATAATTTGAGTAACTATCATGCAACCATGAAGTACCAGTGTCTTATTGCCCCCTTGCAAAGCATTTATCTGTGTGCTCAACAGATATGTGAGACACCAATTCTGAAATCCAAATTTGATAGCAATTTATGGTGACACTCCTAGAAATATTCTTATATCAGCCATGTTTCTGACAAGAAATTATGACTGGGCATACTGAAGGAGGTCATTAAAGATAGTATAGAGATGGGATTATTTACAAAGTGAGGGCAGGGTTAAGGGGAACAGTAAGAAAAGATAAAGCTACCAGGAATCAGCAACAATATGGAACAGTGACCGAGAACTAATTGTTGCCATGCCTAGTTTTAAGGGGAAAAAGGAAGGAACGATGTTAGCGGAACTCACTGAAAGGAGGCACTAAGTGATGACCCACTGGAGACTATCCCAGCCATTATCAACACTGCAGGCCACCAGTGAGCAGCTAATGGGCTCGCTCCTGCTTCCGGCTCTCCTTTCAGTCCTTCCCATTGGTCAAATGCACCTGGAAAACAGAGGGCAAGGGATGCTGACTAATGCAGTCAATAAAGTTCAGCAACCAAGGCACAGAGAAGGATGGGGCATAGATTTGAAAGAATATATGGGAGAAAAATCCAGCACAAAACACAGATTAATATGGTTTGGGCTAATAGGTACTTTTGGATCGGCGTATTTCCATTTTATTCTTTTAGCTACAAATGTACAATTTTGTTGATGAAAAAAAGAGTAATATGTACAACATCCTTTGAAATTGAGTTACTATAGTTTGCAGATTTACTGCCAGACATTAGAATATAGGCACAATGAGGGTGGGGGAGTCCCTGCTCTAATCCTGTGCATATTAGGCTGCTAGTGCTACCGTAACAAAGAGCCGCAAACTGGATGGCTTAAACAACAAATTATTGTCTCACAGCTCTGGAGGTCACGAGTCCTACATCAAGGTGTTGGCAGGGTCAGTACATTCTGAGGGCTGTGAGGAAGAATCTGTTCCATGCCTCTCCCCTAGCTTCTGGTGACATGTTGGGACTCTTTGCTGTTTCTTGGTGGAGCGTCACCCCATCTCTGCCTTCACCTTCACACAGTGTTCTCCTTGTGTATGTGTGGGTGTCGTATGTGTATGTGTTGTTTCCAGATTTCTACCTTTTATAAACCCACCAGTTACATTGGATTAGGGGTTCACCCTATTCCAGTATGATTTCGTCTTAACTAGTTGCATCTACAATGACCTTATTTCCAGAAGGCACATTCTGAGGTACTGGAGGTTAAAAGTTCAACATACGGATTTTGGGGGGACACAATTCAACCCATAACAAATCTTAATGCTGAATACAGTGTATGGCCCAGAGTAGGTGTCCAATAAATATCTTTGAATAAATGTATGTGTAGTAGAAGAATAGAAAAGAACCCATTTATCTATTTTTAATATTTTGGGGGTCTTAAATCTCATTTCTTATCTATTAATCTATATCTGAATCTCTTGAAAACTATTAATTTATGAAACTTGAGCTGGCATCAGACAGGATCTTCTATTTGTCCCTAATATAGTGATGCAAGAACTATGTACCGTATTAGGTAATAAATTCTTCTATTCAAATTCTACCTCTAAGAGTGCTCACTCAGCCAGTTTCCGAGACAGACAGAAATCTCTCAAACACATAAATGTCATTCTGACCTCTGAATGATCGGTTTACTTCCTCCATCAAGAGGTTTGATTAAAAAATTATTGCTTGAGCTGGTTACCTGGAAGTGCTTTTGAAGCTCATAAAGTAATCCAATCACTTTAAAATCTAATTTCAATATTTATCCCAGTGATAACCTGTGTGGAAGAACAATTAAGATAATTTTTGCCAACACCCTTGGAGTCATTTATCCAAGTTAATTTCATTTGCCGTCCTGCTGACTATCCTGTTACCTCCTACATTTAAATCCACCTTTGCTATCTAAAATTCACAGGCAGCTTTTTCTTTTCCAACATTTAAAATTCACAGGATGCTTTTTCTTTCCCAATAAACAATATCCAGCATTTTCGAACATGGAAACAAAGATTTTGGGATTTTCAGTTTCCCTGTCTAATTTTCTCCTCTGCCAAATCTTGAATAGGAATAATGTGTTTATAAAGCGTTTCTGCAGGAACCCATCCGTAATATTATACCTTACAATACAGTGCTGTGTAGAGAGCCCTGGAGTTGGAACCCAATTCTTGAGTTAGAAATTGAATTAGGAATTCAGGTATTAAATAAGATAAGGTTATATATCATCATGTATAAGCAAGGATTAATATTATTTTCTAGAACACTTAGCGTTATTTGATCTTTTCATCATCATGAAAACCCTATTGTAAACTTCATTTAACAGGTAAGGAAAATTTTAGAGAGATTAATTAATCTGCCTAAAGACAGTAATGGTAGCTGACATATATTTAGAACTGCAGCTGTCTGCTTTCAGCACCCACCATCATTTATACCATCACCTACTACTTAAAGCAATTCAACAAAGTGGGCAGGCTGGACTTCTAACCACATCTACTTTCTCTGCCTTGAACCCTCTTTGCCTCAATAACTACATAACTCTTACATATCTTTTGGAAGTCTGCTTTGACATCAATTATGCAGTGATACCTTTCCTGCTCACACTTGTCGTTTCTCCTTGGTGGAATTTATTTCACTCATAATTTCTTGTTTAGTGTCTGTCTTCTTCATGAGGTGGTAAACTCCATTAGGGCAGGGATTGTCTGTGATTTGTTTACCACCGTATCTCCAGCACAAAGTACACTTCTTGACAGCACTCCTTATGTGTTCCTTGATACACAGATGAATAAGGACACATATGTCACCTGTTTGTCTGGCATAGGGCCTAGAAGGCAAAGATACAGTCCTAAAAGTCTCAATGAGTCCCAAGGACAATTTAGATGGAACAGTTACAGTTTGTAAAGGAAGTGCCTCTTTTGTCTCAAATATTTTGAAAATTTATGCACAATGTTTATTTTAGAGGCCATTAAGTTTCCATGAAATGCTATAAAAAATACACACACATATATAACACATAATACCCTTTTGACTAAGCTATAAAAATTGATGAATTTGATTAAAACAAGAATTAGTACTCTGAAAGACACTAGTTTGGGGTAACATTTTCAATTTTAATTGGTTTTCTTATTGTTCCCAGCGTATGTTCTTACAAACATGAAAGTATGCTTTACATGTCCCATTTTAGAGACCACAATTTACTTATTAGATAGGATCTATTTAAAATTCACTTTAATAAGGTTTTAATGTAAGCATGAATCACAAATCAGAAATACAATGGTTTTCATTCAAGCTTATATTATTTGTTCATAATAAGATGATTAAACTTAAGATAATCTATTAACGTTTGATGCCTATTACAATGGAAACTGATAGGTATTAACTTTTCAAATTTATGTCCAAAACCTTCTAGTCAAGTGGTTCTCAAACATTCTGAACCTCAGAATCATTAGGGGAGCATTATAGGGTAACACAAATGATAGAACCCCATTTCTGGAGAATCTTAGTATATCTGGGTAGGGGTGCTGAAATCTACATTGTGAGGAATTCTCCAGTGATTTTGATTTTCATATGGATTTGGAAATAACCAAATTGTTCAGTAAACCTGACTTTGCTTCATACATAAACCACTTCTTAATGATGCATTAGTAACTTGGGGAAATGAGTTGTTTTAGACAGCAGTCACTCAAACTTGTACCATTCTTTTTCCAACCAAAATAGAGGGGCTAGAAATTTTCATTCATCCTTTTCCCAAATAAAATGGGACATAAGGGAAGGGAGTAGTAATCTTAGGGCAAAATTAATATAATGGCACTTGGGTGCAATTATTTTATGCATGGAATTCTGCACTAGAGACTGTTTCAAAGTGTAGCAGGAGGCCGCATAAACTCAATTCAACTCTTATATATATCGCTCCTTAACATGTGCTTTTCTTGTAACAGTAGAACAAAATTTCATGACCAGAAAATTGAGCTGAAAAATGTGTATAAAGAGTATGTAATTTTCAAATCTTAATTTTGCTATTTCTTAACCTAAATCCCAAATTACTTTCAAAAGCCTCCATTATGCCTGTATTATATAATGCCTTATTTAAGAAGCTAAGTTTTGGAAGAAAGTGTAGGAGAACTTTACGTAGCGCTATTATGCAAGAATGCTGGGACTACCTTCGCCAAACTTCACAAAATTGATGCACAAAGAGATGGAGGTTGGATGGGAGAGAGCTTTTATTTCTTATGAATACCTTGTTGTTGTTTTTCCTTTGAAATGCTATATTTAACTGTGAAACCATTTTCCAGGTCCCCACAGTATTTATGTGAGCTAGAAGCTCAATAAATGTTTTTCTACAGCAATCTTCAAAGTGTCTGATAGAAGTGTTAACAGTGATAGAAAAGGCAGCTTCGAGTGGTGTTTACCACGATAAAGTGACATTACAGTCATAGCCAACCTGGATGGAGCTACGTGCTGATCACATATTATAGTGGGCTTGAGGACGGATGAGTCTTCTCTGTTGAACAAGAATTACAAAATCTGGTGGCTCATCTTTGTGTGCCAAATTGGGGTAATTTCTAAATATCTTCATGTCTCAATTTTGTCTCCTAAAAACCTAGAATTGAGAGATGTGTTTGGAAGGTGGGAAAGGTCAGATTGCAGATTCATTTCTTAAACTTATTATTTTTTTAAACTTTTGTGCTATACAATACCAGGAAATAATTCATGATAGTCTCTTGGGAACCAGGAAAGAAGATTAAAAATAGAGATTTTCTTCTTCCCTAATATTTCCAGTTCTCATTTAAATTGGAAAAATAGTGTAGTTCTTACTTCCTAAACAATTTGATTTGGCACATAATTACAGCACAAAGCACATACATTAGAGAAGCTTGAGTGACTATTTCAAGTAGTCTTTTGATATTTGTGGGTTTAACATTTGAGGTTTCAAAAATTTTCCGGTATGTGTCATGCAACAATTTAGTATTTGGACAAAGCACAAATTTGAACTCCACTTGCTGAGATGCTGAAGCCTGTCACTGAGATATGCACTTAGCCAACTAGGTATCTAGTGATCTTTGGGCATCTACTCATTGTCACCTCTGAAATAAATGACCTGAGGTCCCAAGCACTTTATACCTCATGAAAAAGTAACTAAAAAAACATTTTGTACTAATGGAACAGGTAGCTAAATTGAAATTATATATATGAGAAATACACTTTTGCGTAGACGTAAGGTTTGAAATAAAGCTGGGAGCCTGTAGTTACATTTCTGCATTTGTGAAGGTATCAAGATTTATCATCACTTGAGTGTCAAAATTTATCTTTTGAATGTCAAGATTATCTCTTGAATGTCAAATATCTCAGGTAGGAGTTTTGACCTTGGTGGGATGAAATGTATTTCTTTTCATCAAAGTCATTGAACTTTGTAGTATTTTCAGTTTAGATTTAAAGGTGAGGAGTAATTTAACCATCATTATTATGTCAATTTTTCTGCGTTGTGTCACCATTAGAATGATAAATTTTGCTAATATGCTTCATAGGGTTGAATTCCTCAGGTGACTCTTCTCACTCTCAGATTAAAAATAGATTTGTTTGTCACAAAGAGGTTTTATTTGAAGCTATATCTATTAAATATGCATATGCACATGCACACAAACACCCACAAGTTTTAAAATTTTAAAAGAATTATGGTTTGTGTGGATAATCTTGAAGGGTGAAAACTATGAATTGAAATATGCATTTATGCTGTTTTACTTAGAAGGATTAAAAGACGAGAATTTCTGTTTGTGCCAAAATGACAAAAAGTTGATATGAAAAGGAGTGATCCAAAGGAGTAAGTTACTGTGGTGCAGAGAAGAGAACTGAGGTTTGAAGCTGCATTCTAGATAAGGTAGAGGAGCAGAATTTATAAGAATGAGTGACAAGCAAATATCACCAGATTTAGTGAAGGGATGTTATTGGGAATCGTGCATTTGGAAATAGTCTTGAAATAAAAAGCATATATATGGTTTAGAAATGATTAATCCAGGTAAAAACATTAAGGAGCTGTAACAAAACTTATGTGGATTAGCTTCTCAAACTTTTGGAAATGTTTTTCCCAGTCCCCAGCCTCCTAGCCTGCTAGATCCCTGTTTGACATATCTTTAAAGTTAAAGTTACTTAATATAAAGTTTTATTATCCTTGACATAATTAGTCTTTCAAAACATCAAGACAGCATTTTGGTAAATTATCAGCAGATAGGAAGAAAGGGAATTGATAAAAGGAATGTTAGAAATTCTTTTGAAAAGAGTGGCAAATATTAATAATAATAACAATAACAACAACAACAACACAGAAATCAGTAAAATAAGGTTAGAATAGAACAAAATGACAGAAATACAATAAATGTACATGATTTCATGAACTATATTTTTGTGCAACTTATAGAAGATATTAAGTAGTTAAGGAAATTTGCCACATAATTTCAAGTACTGAGCTGAAAAGCAAAAAGGCGAACTTGGGGAATGAACAGAGAATAAATGAAAGAATTCAGAATAAACTGAAGAAGACAGAGAGGTGATAAAACAATGTAAGGTGACTGGTTAAATAAAGTTTTAGGTGTTGGAAAACAGAACATTGGAAAGTGGCAAGTGCTTCATCATGTATGATTGAATAAAATTACACTTCCCCTAGGACTACATGTCAGGATATTTACAGATTCAAACCAAGTCCAAACAAAGCCAAGAGATCCAGAAAAGCCTTCAGAAATATGAACCAGAGATGCAAGTAGGTGATACGAGTTTGTACAATGGAGGTTAATAAATAACAATAATGAAAAAAATGAAAAAAGCAATTTAGCACATTTCAGAATGCTCCTGAATCTGGAACAATTCGGACCAGTGAGGCAACTTGAGAAGGACAAAGATAGGTGAATATTTTCTTATCAAAAGAATTCATGAAAAATGACCTGGGGAATCAATTATCCAATTGTGTATAGGACTCAATAAACTGTTAAATGTTGTACAATTTCTTTTGGACTTTTTGTTTCATCTATAGCCTGAATTAAGAGTTCATCAAGTTTTAGGTAGGAATGTAAAACAGACAATAAAGCCTCTGTGTTACTCACTTTTCATCATTGTTTTCATCCATGATTTGCTTCTTGGTTTTTCTGAGATTCTGCTATGTTAGCTTCAGCTCTCAGATATAAATGATGTCTTTCTCATTTTCATTTTGAGGGAATGAGAGGAAAATATAGGGACAAATACAAACTAGCAAATATATGGTTTTTAGGGCTTTGATCAAATATCCTACTTAGAACTTGACAAGTTCATTGGATAGTTAACTTACATGAATCGTAGCTTCCCTTTTCTACCCTCTATCATACCTACACTATGACAACATTAAAACCCTTGAAAATATAACATTCAGTAATATGAAAATGTAAGAAGTTTTGTAGCTATAGTCCTGGCATAACAACTAATTTGGATTAATTTCCTTATGCATAAGCACATGCAACTTTAACTTGGATATAATCATATTGGAGATCACAAAATACTCTGCTTCTTTCAAAATGCTTTGTAATAATTGGGATACAATGCTGTATAATATAAAGAATTACTTTTTAATGGCCACTTAATATTTTATTGACTATTATGAAATGCTCAAAATAATTAATATTTGGTGAAATGAAATTAAAACTACATTGATATACCATTATATAGCCACAAGAATAACTAAAATGAAAAAGATTGGCAATATTAAGCTTTATCAAGGTTAAGGAACAATTAGAACTTCTACATATTGCTAAATGGATGTAAAATGCAACTGGCAAGTTATAAACTCATTTAGAAATACATTATCGAATTTATAATACATTTACAATATGACCCAGCAATCTCACTTTTAGATATTTACCCATGAGCAATAATCACATATGTTTACACAGAGTTTTTTTTTTTAACATTTCTAAATCATTGTTTGTAATTCTTTAAAACACGTAATGAAAAAGAATTAGAATTCATATAAAATCAGAATTTAAAAAGCAAAAAATAGAAATATTTAGTGAATTTACTCAAATGAAGGAAGCTTAAATGATACAGAACTGAAAATATTAGAAATCTATATACAATAGAAAGTGAATATAAATTAGCCAACTCCATGAACTTTTCCAGCAAAGCATTCATACAAATATATATTCTGGACCGGCTGAGTGGCGCCTTGGTTAAGAGCTGGCTTCGGTAGCCAGAGGGGCCCAGTTCGGATCCCACATATGAGGGCCAGTGACACTGCCCTCTACAGCTAAGATGCTGAACAGCAGCTCAACCTGGAGCTGGGCTGCCGTGAGTCGCCGGCGATGGCATAGTCTGCAGCCCCTGCTGCAGTGGGCTGCCATGGGCTACCGTGTGTAGCCAGCAGCCAGCAGGAGCGGCCAGCAGCTGCCATGAGTGGCCATCCAGAAGCCGGCAACTGATGTGCCTTGCCCGGGAAGAGTGCA
Source organism: Hipposideros armiger (assembly GCF_001890085.2). Classification (NCBI taxonomy): domain Eukaryota; kingdom Metazoa; phylum Chordata; class Mammalia; order Chiroptera; family Hipposideridae; genus Hipposideros; species Hipposideros armiger. The sequence goes on along the minus strand of NW_017732467.1, from coordinate 435,423 downwards.
ATGATGGTGCCAACTTGGGCCAGCGAAACAACGTCCTCCACAACTAGACTGAAGAACAAAACGACAGCAACTTGTCTGTTCCCCTTCCCCCAATTCCCCAGTGCTGTTCCCATACCCCAAGTCCCCAATAAAAATCTTAAAAAAAAACACAAAAAAACATATTCACCTTTTCTTTTACATAGGCATAACACATACATACATGACATAATTATTCTGGCAAAAAAATCAGAGATATTAAAAATATTCTCAAGTTTTCAAGATGGTGTGGAGTACTTTATAACAACATTCTATATGAATGGAAGCCCCTGATTTGAGCATGATTTTAGCATGCCAGAAGCATGGTTGATTTTAATTTTTTTAAAACAGACATTGGTATCATACACACTGTCTTATTAATTAAGGCATTTTGTATATACAGTATCTCAGGGCAGACAAAAATCTTTTAATATTGATTATTTGTTATGATATTTTAAACTTTCCAAGTCTTTTCAACATAAGAAAATAGCTGCGCACATTTGTTTTCTCATAAAACACAATCTTAAAATAAGTAATCATGATAGGTCTTTGTGGTTCCTAGTAATAAGTTGTCTTATGTTTTTCACATAGTATAAAGTATATTCTTATGCAGGATTGCATTAAAATCCAGTAGACCCTAAACAATGTCACCAAATAACCATATAAATCCCAAGTGCAGCAAAGGTGAACAATCGTCATAGTGTACTTTCACCTCATTGAAGTTGAAGCTGCTCTTTTCGGATATTTTTCCACTTCAATGTGAAGTAGACTGCTAAGGTTTGATTAGTGGTTTCATTATATGGTTTAAAATAAAAAAGGTTTGATATCTTTCATAGTTCACAGTTCTCTGATGAACCATTTTGGAAATCATATAGTCCAGGGTTGTTTTGAATAACAAAATGTTCTTTACTAGATGAAGTCTCTCAATGCAACTGTAATAAATAAGCATCTACATCCTTAGCTATATTACCAGTATATCCTGGAACCAAAGTAAGATGGTTTTCTTGTTCCCAGAATCCACTTAATTGTTCTTTTAAAATATGAATATTTCCATCATTTATAATTTCTGTTTTGGAAGATAGTTCTCATCACACGTTTTTATGACTGCTTGAAGCCAGTTTAAGCCAACTACTATATACTCTTCTTGGTTAAGGGAGCTCTTACCCAACTGAGCCACTCGGCCAGCCCAATAATAGCTTCAATTGAAACTGTTTTTACTTTCTCTTGTGATTTATTTTCTCTTACTTTATGGGTTATTTATATGTGTATTTCTCACTTGCAAATATTCAGAAATTTTCCAGATATCTTTTTTTGTTGATTATTTATTTTTATTAACAGTTAGAAACAAACTTTGCATGATTTCATTTTTTCTACACTTATAGAGACTTTTTCAGTGGAAATAGATGATCAATCTTGGGGAATGTTTTATGCATGCATAAAAAAATTATTTAGCTGTTGTTAGGTGCAATGGTCTACAAATGTCAATTAGGTCAAATTCCTTGATGTTGTTATTAAAAATCTATGTTCTTACTGATTTTTCTTTGGTGGGGCACTTGTTTAATTGATTTCGGAGAGAGAAGTATTGAAATTTCCAACTCTAAATGTGTATTTGTTTAGTTCTCCTTCAACTTCTCTCAGTGTTCATTTTATGTATTTTGATATTCTGTTACTAGATGCATAGACATTTATGATTATTATGACTTTTTAATGAATTGTACCTTTTCCCCTATAGAATGTACCTTTTCATCCCTAGTAATATTCATTGTTCTGAAGTCTACTTTGATCAACGTAGCTATTCCAGCTTTCTATTGATTCGTGATTTCATGATATACATTTTTCCATATTTTCACTTTTAATTAATTTGCATCTGTATATTCAATGTGGGTTTCTTGTAATAGTATATAGTTAGATTTTTACTTTTTAAATTTATTCTAATACTCCTTTGCCTTTTAGTTAATGTATTTAGATTATTTACATTTAATGAAGTTTGTTATAAATCTTCAATCTTGGTATTTATTTTCTAGTTTCTCCCTTTTTTTTTTAGTTCCCTTTTTTTCTCCTTTCCTGCCTTGCTTCAGAGTAATAGAATATTTTTGTTGTTGTTGTTATATTTTGTCTCCACTGTTGGCTTATTGGATATATATATAGTTTTTTATCTCAGATCTACAATATATTTTTACCTTATCACAATCTACATGAAAATGATATCAAACCAGTTTACATATAGTGTAAAAACATTTCATTTATTTCCTCCTGGCTTTTGTGATAATGTTGTCATCTTATTTACTTCTACCGTTATAATCTTGACATCATTATTTTTTTCTACATATCATAAATTATCATCTTAAAAGATTAAAATTTGAGGGAAAAAAAGAGGAAAAAAAGGGTAAGTTAGCACTTACCCTTATAATTACCATTTCTGGCACTCATCACTCTTTTTTTGTAGATCCAGGATTTCTTTCTGGTATTATTTTTCTTTTGTTTGAATAATTTCTTTTAAGATTTCTTTTAATGCAGTTCTGCTGGTGATGGGCTACCAGCTTATTTTGTGTCTGTAAGTCATGTATATATATATATATTTTTACCACCACTTTTAAAAAATATTTTCTCTGGGTATAAAATTATTATTGATGGATTTTTTTCTTTTAATAGTTTGTAAATGTAAATCAGCTTTCTTTGGCTTACATAGACTCTGACAAGAAGCTAGCTATCATTCTTAGCTTTAAAAAGAGGGTGCCAAAAAATATATATATATGTGTATATATATATATATATAGATAGATAGATAGATATATATATATATATATATATATATGTACATTTTAAGAAAGGAAAACTGTATTAAAATTATAATACTCAACATATACTATAACAAAAGGTGAATAAAAGTCACATTTGACTTCTGCAATTAGAAGAGATGCTCAAAGTGGTTACCATCAGCATCCAGACACTTCTGATTATGGCGAACTACTGCTTGCACAATGTTGACCAAAGGGTTACTTATATACATTTTTTGATAACCCTGGTATTTATATATATAGTCTTTCTTACCCTGTAGCTGTTTTAAAGATTATCTGTATGTCATGATGTTTTAGTAATTTCTTTATGATATGATTTTGTATTTTCTCTGTTTAGGGTTTACTGAGCTTCTTCAATCTGTAGGATTAGAGTTTTCATTGAATTTAATATTATGGTAACTATTTCTTTAATATTTTTCCTTCACTCACATTCTTATTTTTTCTGAGACTCCGATTACATGTAGTTTTGGCAGTTTAATATTGCCCCATTGGACACAGATCACTGATGTCCTGTTCAGTTTTATAGACTTTTTCTCTATAGGCTTTATTTTGCTATACCTTCAAGTTCACTAATCTTTTCTTCAAAAGTGTCTAATCTGTGTTAATTTCATAATTTTTCAAATAAAAATTGTATTTTTTTATCTTTAGAAGTACCATTTAGTTTTTTTATCAGCTTTTTGTTCTTGTCTCATCTTGTTTCCTTTATACCCCTGAGCATGTTTATGATATTAGTATTATATTTTTAAAGTCTTTAATCTCTGTTATATCTGGGTCTGCTTTTATTAATTAATTGTCCTCTTTCTTATGGGCCATGTTTTTCTGCTACCTTGCATACCTGACAAGATTGTATTGGATGATAGATGTAAATTTTATATTGTTGAGTGTGGATACAGAACAGCCTTTAGTTAGGGCTAACTTAGATGCACACATGAGGTGATACCCTTCAGAAGACTTGAAATTGCCCTATAAATTTTAATGTCACACCACTCTGTACGGTAGGAATGTGAACTATCCCAATCCCAATGTAAGCTCCAGATAGCGTTTGAATGACTATTTTCCAGTATTGTATTCCCTGGGCCCATGAAATTTCAACCCCTGCTTATCCAGATCAGTGCTAAATGAATACCATACATCTCTGGGGCTCTTACTCTAAGTAACTCCTTTGTTTCCATTACTTTGCCCTACAAATTCTAGCTGCCTTGACCTCACTGAACTCCTTTTACTGCCTCTTCTCTCCTCAACTTTGTGAGGCCCTTGGGTTCCATTTGTGTTCACCTTTGTGATCTGCAGCCTGGAAACTGCCTCTAGGTAGTAAGTTTGGGCAATGAGAGGGTTCACTTCATTAGTTGCCCTTCTTTCACGGATCACAGTCCTTTGCTGTCTGCTTTCCAGTTCCTGAAAACAACAGTTTCACTGTATTTTGTCTGGTCTTATAGTGGTGTTTTTTTTTTTCTTCTTGTTGTTTTTTGTTTTTTTTTAATGGTGGGAGAGAAATTTCTATGGGAATTAATTCTTCATGTGTGGAAATTATCGGAGCCAGTGGATATCTCGAACAGTCCTGAGGGGCGGCGTTAGGATTGAAAAAAGAGACAGAAGAGAGAGAGTTACAGGGAGGACTCCAGTAAATACTGAAGCCCCAAGTTTATTTCACATGGCATATTTAAGGGAGTCACTACATGCGTACAGAGCATCAGATCATACAATTAACAATATCACCCTCTGTCCCTGTTCTGTCCCTGTTAGATAAGCAACGTCTCCTGCTAGCTAAGCAGCTATACTAAGTATTCATTCTCAAGGCTGTCACTACGCCTGGTTCCTTGTTCTCAAGAACTTGCTGTTCTTACCAGACTATCAGGAACTGCACAGGCATTTGCTTCGGCTGCAGAAAGTATCTAGTAGCAAGCAGCTCTCAAGCCTGCAGCAAGTAGCAGGCAGGTCTCAGCAGCTCTCATGGCTCCCAACAGGAAATAGAAATGCTTTCCAGAAATTTCATAGGCACCTAATTCTTACTGTTCCAGCTACTATTGCTAAGTAAACTTATCCTTAAACATAGCAGCTTAGAATAACCATTTTACTTTGCCCACAGTTTTATATGTCAGAAATTTGGGGTGGTAGGGCTAGAAAGTTTTTGCTTGGATCCTCTTATGCAGTAGCAGTTAGATGTCATGAAACATCAAATATATTGAATTTCAGTATGGCTCATTCACATTGTCTGCAGTTGATGCTGGCTTTTAACTGGTCTTTCCAGCATAGTCTTTTTTTTTTCTTTTTTTTTTTTAATATATCTTCTTCCCTCCAATTGTAATCCCTTTGAGGTAGCTTTTTTTTTTAATTAAAATTTATTGGGGTGACAATGGTTAGTAAAATTACATAGGTTTCAAGTGTACAATTCTGTAATACATCATCTGTATATCACATTGTGTGTTCACCACCCAGAGTCAGTTCTCCTTCCATTACCATATATTTGACCCCCTTTACTCTCTTCTACTATTACCCTCTGGTAACCTCTGAACTATTGTCTGTGTCTATGAGTTTTTGTTTGTTTATTTGTTTGCCTTATTCTTTTGTTGCATTCAGTTTTGGAGGTTCCTCAAAAAATTAAGACTAGAATTACCAAATGACCTAGAAATCCCTCTCCTGGGTATATACACCCAAATCCTGAAAACATTTATTTGTAAAGATATATGTGCTTAGATGTTCATTAAAACTTAACTACAGTTGCCAAGACATGGAAACAACCAAAGTGTCCTTCGATAGTTGACTGGATAAAGAAAGTGTGGTACATATACACAATGAAATATGAGTCTGTCATAAGAAAGATGAAATAGTGCTATTTGTGACAACATGGTTGGGTTTTGAGATTATTATGCCAAACAAAATAAGTCAGACAGAAAAAGTCAAGAACCATATGCCTTCACTGATATATGGGATATAAAACTCCAGTGTAGTCTTCTTACATGGTGTCTGGCTTCCCTCATAGTGAATATCCAAAGTGAACTGGGCACAAGCTTATGGATTTTTTAATATCTAGATTTCAAAGTTATATGGGGTCACTTTCAACTCTATCGTTGAAAGGGTTACAAGCTAATAATACACATTCAAAGGGAAGAGACACTAACCTCAGCTCTCAATGGGATGAATGTCAAAAAAGTGTCATTTTTTTAAAGCTGCCATATCTCTATTAACTTTCTCCCTGCTTGAGATATCTAGAGTCATTTGTTTTACTGACTAAATAAGGTCTGACTAAATTCAGAAATTAGTGCCATAATTTGGGTGCTGCCATAACAACAGAAATAAAATAGGTGGAATTCATTTAGCACATAGGTGGCAAACAGCAACGAAAAAGCTATTGTTGCTAGATGACTGCGGAGCCCTCGCTATGACAATGCAACTGGTAAAATTATCACTTGTGATACTTCGGGAGGCAGAATCCTTCTAGGGAAAAGCTTGAAAGAGAATGACAGCTAATTAGTTTTCTTTCCCTATATCTCTTAGTCTATTTCTGTTTTGTTTGCTCATTTATTCTGTTCTTTAGATTCCACATATAAGTGAGATCATATGGTATTTTTCTTTCTCAGTCTGACTTATTTCACTTAGCATAATATTCTCTAGGTACCTCCATGTTGTTGCAAATGGTAAGATTTTACTCTTTTTATGGCTGAGTAAATACTCCATTGCATAAATGTACCACAGTTTCTTTATCCAGTGGTCTATCAATGGACATTTCGGTTGTTTACACATCTTGGCTATTGTGAACAGCATTACAATAAACACAGGAGTGCGTATATTTTTTCAAATTAGTGTTTTGGATTTCTTTGGAGTGGAATTGCTGGGTCCTAAGGTAGTTCCAATTTTAATTTTTTGAGGTACCTCCATATTGTTTTCCGCAGTGGCTGCACCAATCTGCATTCCCACCAACAGTGCATCAGGGTTCCCTTTTTTCCACATCCTCACCAACATTTGTTGTTTATTGATTTATTGATGATAACCATTCAGGAGTGAGGTGATATCTCATTGTGGTTTTTATTTGCATTTCTCTAATAATGAATGATGTTGAACATTTTTTCATATGTCTGTTGGCCATCTCTATGTCCTCTTTAGAGCAACGGGGATATGAAATACAGTATGAGGAATAAAATCAATAATGTTGTAAAGATTACGTCAGGTGCCAGATGGGCACTGGACTTATCAGGGGGATCACTTCATAGGCTGTAGATGCCTGACCACTGTGCTATATACCCAAAGCTGAAGTA
>NW_017732467.1:403210-427926 GCF_001890085.2 Hipposideros armiger | reverse complement strand
CTGCCTCTGGACGGCCGCTCACAGCAGCTCTTGGCAGCTCATGTTAGCCACCAGCCACTCATGCCAGCTGCTGGCTACACACAGTAGCTCACTGCTGCTCAGAGCTGGCATCCCAAGCCAGCTCTTAACCAACACGCCGATCAGCCGGCCTGTCAATTGTATTTTAATAGCTATGTACGATTTCAGAGGGGTAGTACACTGTGGGGGGGGGGTTTTGTCACTTTGTGAGGGGTGTAAATATCTAACTATTACATTGCTTTGTACACCTGAAACAAAAAAAAAAAAAGAAAGAAAAAGGAAGTAGGTTGGTCACAACTTGTCTACCAATAAACTCAAAATAAAAAAGAAAGAAAGAAAGAGAATGACCATGTGTGTTAGTTGCTATTGGTGACATTTAGCCAGGTGTTACAAGAAAGAGATTAGTTCAAGCTAGAATTGACTGGTTTTCAAGAAGAGATCAAAGGTAGCAGAGAAAGTTCAGAGCTCAAGTGCCTTACAAAATTGGAAAACTTGAATGTTTTTCGAAAGCAAATACTGAGTAAGTTTTAGACGGCCTTAAGTAACCAAGAACTAATAAGACTCTTTATTAAAGAAAGTGAATCATTTGTGTGGTAATTATTAGATTAAGAATGTGTTTGCCCTTACCCAACCTTATTGTTTCAGGAAGCTTTAATAACATCACCAGTACTTTGGAAAGAGAGAGATGGGGTGAGGAAGTAATGAAATAGGTAACCTTTAGAACATAGTCTTAGAAAACTATTTTGAATATACAGTTGACCCTTGAACAACACAGCAGTTAAGAACACTGACTGCTCCACACACAGTCAAAAGTGCATGCACAATTTTTGACCCCCAAAACTTAACTACTAATATAATGGCATACTGTTGACGGGAAGCCTTACCAATAACATAAACAGTTGATTAACAAATTTTGCATGTCATATGTATTATACACTATATTCTTAGAATAAAGTAAGCTAAGGAAAATAAAATATTAAGAAAATCATTAGGAAAATAAAATACATTTACAGTAGTGTAAGTATTTATTGAAAAAAATCCATGTAAGTAAACCTATGCAATTCAAACCTATGTTGTCAACTGTAGTTTCTGGAAACATGGAACTAATTAGAAACAAATGAAAAGAATCACCAGCTTAGAAAGGCAGAATTTGTTAACATTTGGTGATCTTAAAAAAACAAAACCATAAAGCGCTGGAACTAAAAGTAACCTGCAAAATGTGATCAGCTCCCAAGAACAGCAGATATTTCTCATACTTAGCTAGATAACAATGGATATTCAACAAGGAAGTACTTCAAAGAGGGCAAAAATAGGGTTCTCACAAAACAATCATTCTTCCCAGAAAGAAGACTTATATGACATAATTAAGAATACTTCCCTATCTGTAGGTATGGAGCCTTCACAGTGGCTGCCCAGGAGGATTTCATGCTTTCCGTGGGCCAGTGCCTCCTTAGTGACATCCATTATCCTCTTTCTAAACAGGAGACTTTATTGGCGTCTTCTTTTTCTGCTGCACCACTAGGTTTTTCAGGGGTGGGGAGAAGATAACATGTCAGTTTGATTCCAAGGTTGTTGGATGATGGGAAAATGCATCTGAACCTGATGACAAGAAATGCGCATCACCTTTACTTTCTGGGCATTGAATTGAATGCTCGAATAGATGAAACTTCTGGAAGAGGATGAATGAGCTCTATGTGTGAGAATGAGTGACACTTATATAAGAATATTTATTTGATATTTATAATAGAATAAGAGGATAAAGATTAGCAGTAACTTTGTGTTTATCAAAACAAGTTATTCCTGGACATAGAGCTAGACTAAGTCCTTCCTTGTAGTTAGATATGACCATATAACTAAAATCTGGTTCATAGAATGTGACTAAAGTGATATAGCAATTTCCTGGCTTGACCCATGGAAATCGCCTACATAGATCTTCTTACCTTTTCTGTCCTAATATGCTGGTTGAATTATTAGAGAATTTCAAAGAATACATAAGGAAAGGGCCTGAGTCGATTGTATGACCTTGTGGAAGACTATTTAACTATAAATTTTATAGGACTGCATGTGAAAAAAAAACAAAAAAAAAACCTCATCATTTTGAGCCACTGTGAATTTGGAGATATTTCTGTTACAGCAAATAGAGTTACACTAAGAAATACATATTTATTCTCAGAAGTGGGAAGGATGATAGCTTTTAACAGATCCAAAGAACCTATAGAAACAAAAGGGAAATTTAAGGCTTTAGATTGTCAATTCAAGACATAGTTAGAGAACCAGAAAGTCTTTAAGGATACGCTAAAAGAATTTCTTATATTTTATAACCATATGGCCAATGGGGCCTATAACTTGACTCAAACTTACCCTGTGGGAAGGAGAATTATAACACAATTAAATTCACTTAGCTGTGCAAGTCTCATATGTTAGGGAATTGGTTGAGAAAGGGTGGGACTCCTAAAAATCAGAATAGGAAAAAAAAAGTATATATACATATATATCTATATATATATTACATACTGTATTAAAATTGTGCTGATGGTAACCACTTTGAGCACCTCTTGTAACTGCAGAAGTCAAACATAACTTGTATTCATTCTTTTGTTATTGGTATATATTATTCAATTTTAATACAGTTTTTTCCTTTCTTAAAATGTGTGTACATTTTTTGGCACCCTCTGTATATATAAAACGAAATATAAATTTTTATATAAAATATAATATATAAATATAATATAAATATAAATATTAAATATAATATAAATATAAAATATATATTTTATATTTATATAAAATATATATTTAAATAACCTTGACCACTCCAATTTCATTGAGCCTCTCTTGACACCAGAAGTAGCCTGTAGTAACCTTACCTAAGGCAAGAAACTTTCAAGAGGATGTTAATACTCCTTAAGACACCCCACCAATCCTCCTGGCTTTCAAATCTATAACTAAGTGTTCCAGCATACCTAAGGGAGACTAGTATAATGTGTGATTTGTGGGAAGATAAATCTTAAATTAAATGATTGCAAAATTTTGTTCATTTATAGCAACAGAATCCTAGAGAGTATATGTGGGAGATGGATTGTATAGTTATTTAACCAAAGAGAAAACAGCATAACATTGGACTGGGCTGAACTTACTTATAGGGGTTTACTTTTGATACGTTTTATAGATTCAGAGTTTTTTTGTTTTTTTTTCCATTCATAAAACTTTTATTCCACTTACATGAACTTAATACATGTGTTCTTAACAATTATACTTAGATTGTTCATGAAAATTTCATAAGACATTAAACAAAGCTAGCCATCATCTCAAGTTATTTCCCTGTTAACTAATTTTACACCACATGTATGTTAGGCAAGTACAAAAAAAAAATTACAAAAAGAAAAAAAAACACCTAAAAACAGTTAAATACATAGGTTTTTTGTTTTACTGCTGTGCTTGATATACATGAAGCAATGAATATCAAGCAATTAATTTTACTGCATCTTTACTTGCACATTTGTTCTTAGGTTGCCTAAAACATTTTTAAATTAATTAATTTTTATAGGAAAAGTAATGATAAATAAAAATGAGCTTTAACTCAGAGGATTTACTGGTTTTATCATGTACCAAGCCAACCATTATAATGGAAGAACTGTGTAATAGAAGAATTGAGTACCCTATTAAATTCACAGTAACAGTCTTAGTTAGACATTAACAAATTGTGATATTGTAGTTCTGGTCTAAAAGATGCACTGTAGGCCAAGACATGGAAACAACCAAAGTGTTAACCAATAGATGATTGAATAAAGAAGATATGCTACATATACAGAATATTACTTAGCCATAAAAAATGAAATACTGCCATTTGTGACAACATGGATAGATCTTGAGATTATCATGCTAAACAAAATAAATCAGACAGAAAAATTCTAGAGTCATAATATATTATAGAAAAGTACACTTGAAACCATATTGGCCACCTCAGGATGAAAACAGGTAACTCCCTAAATGTTAACTGGCTCTACTCCCCTAATATTAAACATAAAAACCACATGGGAAATATAGAAATTCAATAGAAGTAACATAAACCTGTCATAAATCATAAACAAAAAACTATTTGGGGGACAGCATGGATGACAAATGGTCTACTGTATAAATTTTAGAATGAGGCAGACAAAAGTTGGAAAGCAGGTTAATTTTCCCCTCCTTCTCCTGCTTCAGCTTCATCTCCTTGGGTATCCGATGTCCACAATGTCAAGTTGTCTCTCAGTATTTGCATTATTAGCGTGCTGTCTTTGTATGACTCTTCACTTAATGTATCAAGTTCAGCAATGGCTTCATCAAAAGCTGTCTTTGCAAGAGAGCAGGCTTTCTCAGGGAGTTCAGAATCTCGTAATAGAACACAGAGAAGTTAAGGGCCAGACCCAATCTAATAGGATGTGTTGGTTGCATTTCCTTTTTGCTGATTTCAAAAGCTTCTTGGTATGCTTGTAGTGACTGATCCACAATCCCTTTCTTGTCATCACCAGCAGCAACCTCAGCCAAGTAACGGTAATAGTCTCCTTTCATTTTCAAATAGAAGACTTTGCTCTCTGCTTGTGAAGCATTGGGGATCAAGAATTTTTCCAAGAGAAACAGTACATCATTGCAGATATCTCTTAGCTCAGTCTCAATTTTCTCTCTGTATTCTCGAGCCATCTGCTGTTTTTTCTCAGCGCCTTCCGTCTTTTGCTCAATACTTGAGACGACCCTCCAAGATGACCTACGGGCTCCTACAACATTTTTATAAGCAACTGAGAGAAGATTCCTCTCCTTATTGGATAATTCAGCTCCTTGCTCAGTTACAGACTTCATGCAGGCTGCCATGTCATCATATCTTTCAGCCTGCTCGACCAGTTTGGCCTTCTGAACGAGCTCATTTTTATCCATGACTGGATGGATGTTCTGTGTCCGGAGTGGGTGGCGGCGGACGGACGGGGGCTCAGATTCAGCATTTTAAGTAAAGGAACTAATGATGAATCATATTGCTTTCTTGGTTGGTTGACTGAAACCTGGAATAAATGATAGCCTATATTTAATTAAATTGAGGCTTCAGAATTTCCTTGGTAAAATATAAAGAAAGGAATCCAAGGACTTAGTGATATAGAAATATTGAACTGGATTTATCATATACAAACCATTCACTTCCTCCCTTATTATATCCCACAAGAGATCAGAAGATACTCCCTTTACAACAGCATTGAGAAATGTACTTGTGAGAGAGTCCCAACATCCTTCAAAACCTGGGTAGTAGCATTTTCAGCAAGCTGGGGATGACGAGTTGTGTAATATACCACCATTAAAGTGGGTTAACAGGACATCATGGGTTCCTGGAGTGGCAGGACTCAGCCATGTAAAAAATGGGTGTGCTACCAATGAGTAGCAAAGCTGAAGAAACAAAGGGAATGGTCTAACTCTGTCAGAATGGTCTGTCTAGTTAGTCATGGTGCTCTTCTTGTGGTGAAACAGATGGGACATCTACTAAAACTACTTGATCCATATAATTGAAAAATGAAAAAGAAATTTAGGTTGGGTGAACGAGGACCTGACTTAAAACTACTATGCTGATTTATTTTCCATGTAACCCATAAGGCTGCTGATTTTCAATGGAATCCAGAGTAAGACATGTTTCTTCAGCTGAGCATTTATAGATTCAATGATAACTAAGGTATCTGTGGAAGATACAAATGCTGTATAAAGTTTCGTGAAACCCAAGTAGAAGAATCACAGTATAGAACCCTGGCGTTTGGAGCAACACCTTGCTTTGAGGATGGAATTAAGGTTATTAATCAGTTAACCTTGAAATAGAAAAATTATTATTGATTATCCCCATGGGGCTAATCCAATCACCTGAACCATTTCAAACAAGGAAGCTTTCTTCAGTTACCATAGAGGAAGAAGTCAGAGATTTGAACCATGAGCAGGATATGCGGCACTATTGCTGACTTGAAAATGGAGAGGTCCACATGTCAAAGAAACTGTGACCTTAGTGCTACATTCTTAAGAAACTGAATTCTGCCAACAGCCTGAATGTGCTTGGAAGTAGATTCTTACCCAGAGCCTCCAGAAAGAAACACAGCCCTGCTTATGACTTGATTTAAGCCTGTGAGACTGAGTAGAGAATCCACTCATGCAGTACCAGACTTCTGACCTACAGAACTGTGAGCTAATCAATGGGTGTCACTTAAAGCCACAAAATTTGTAGGAATTTGTACATAGCAATAGAAAACAAATACATTATCTGGTCCACTAAGCTTGAATGTGGGGCACATACAGGGCCAATTTGAATGCCCAGGGTCCTGAAAAGAAAAAAAAAAAAAGAAGTGTTGCCAAAACAAGCATGGAGGAGACATACATGAATGGAACTCTCAGAGTGTACAGATATTCCCATTGCATACAATTGCCCATTGGAAGATACTAACAATAGGGGCTTATGGTATTCAAGTAAATGAATGACCCATTCTGTGAATGTCAAGCAGCCTTTCTCCTCAGCCATCCTTGCACTTGCTAAATGGTCTCATTAACAAAATGTCCATGATGGCAGGGAGAAGGGTTAGCCATAAGTTAATAATATACCTACCCACTCATCAAATCTGCTATGGTCATTGCCACTTACGAATGTTCAACTTGCTAATGGTAGAGGCTAACGCTGAGCTCCTAACATGATACCATTTTCTGGGAGACCAGCCAGTCTCCAAATGGCAAATTGATTACATTTTACCTCTTCTACTTTGAAGGAAGTGATAATTTGTCCTCTTTGGAATGACACTTAGTCTGAATATGGATTTGCCTTTCCTATCCACAGTGCTTCTGCTAGCACCACCAGGAGTAGACTTTCCAAATGCTGTGTTTACTGCCATATCTGACCAAGTAACATTTTTATAGGAAAAGTAATGATAAATAAAAATGAGCTTTAACTCAGAGGATTTACTGGTTTTATCATGTACCAAGCCAACCATTATAATGGAAGAACTGTGTAATAGAAGAATTGAGTACCCTATTAAATTCACAGTAACAGTCTTAGTTAGACATTAACAAATTGTGATATTGTAGTTCTGGTCTAAAAGATGCACTGTAGGCCAAGACATGGAAACAACCAAAGTGTTAACCAATAGATGATTGAATAAAGAAGATATGCTACATATACAGAATATTACTTAGCCATAAAAAATGAAATACTGCCATTTGTGACAACATGGATAGATCTTGAGATTATCATGCTAAACAAAATAAATCAGACAGAAAAATTCTAGAGTCATAATATATTATAGAAAAGTACACTTGAAACCTATATAATTTTACTAACCAATGTCAACCCAATAAATAATAATAATAATAATTAACAATAATAATAAACGATGCACTATATGCTCAGTGTTCTGTGTTCTGATCCCATGACTTTGGGCACTGCTGCCTTAAATATGAAGAGGAATGTTTCCACTAGGAGACATAACCACGGTCCCATTGAAAGGAAAGCTGTGACAGCCACATGGACACTTCTGTCTTTTCATATCAGTGAGCAAACAGTCAAACAAGGGAGTTAAAATATTGTCTAGGGTGATTAAATCTGATTATAAAGATAAAATATTATTGGAGGTAGGATTGCTAGATAAAAATACAGATGTCCAGTTAAGTTTGAATTTCAAAGAACAATAAATACAATATTTGGGACTTACTTACATTAAATAATTATTTGTTTTTCATCTGAAATTCAAATGTAACTGGGTTTCCTATGCTCTTATTTTCTAAACGTGGCAAATCTAATCGGATGTAAGGTGATGTATTTTTTAAAACTAGGGGATTCTCATGTACTCTTGACCTTCCTTTTCATTTCTAACCATTTTAGTGTGTATCCTCATCACCATACAAACTATTGCTATATCCATGATGGGCCTGCTTGTTTTGGTTTTTCCTGTATAGTCAATTCTGTATGCCAAGAATAGAAAAGCCAACCTAAAACAGCTAACCTACCATATCATTCCTTGCTCAAAAAACATCAAGGACTATGCTTTGCTACAAAGATAAAGTTCAGACCCCTGAGGATGAATTCAAAGTGTTTCATGCTTTATGCTCCCCCGCTGCCCCCAACATTCTTAAATGAACTTTTTAATCTAATCAGAGATTTTTTTTTCACTAGTGCATGTTTTCTCAATGAGTTTATCTAATTCTGAGATTTAAAGCCTACCCTATTTTCTGTTAAAATACCTCTTATCATTCAAACAATAAAAGGTAACTTCCTATAAAATAATACAATACAATACTGTAGAATTGTACTTATTTCTCTATATGCATTTCCTAAAATAGGCAATCTTTTGCCTTGAGATCACATTAAACTTTTGGAATATTTTAACAAGTTACACAAATTAACATGTACTATGTGCTAGGGTTGGTGCTAAACTCTTTATATATATAAAACATTTGAACTCACGTAATCATCAAATATGTCCAAAATGATATATAAGTAGATTCTATCTTTAATCTTCCTTTTACAAATAAAAAAGCAGAGGAACAAAGTTAAGTAACTTGCCCTATGTCACACCTATGTAAATGGCAGAGTTGGAATTTAAACCAGGTAGTGTGGCTCCAGTGTCTGCACTTCTAATTACTCTCTTTTACTGTGTCTATGAGGAATGCATTATCTTGATTTAAAAATTAGAAGAATAAAATAAGTTTACATTTTATTTTGTTTTAGTCATCCAGAGAGAACTTATAACTAGTTTGGTTCGTATTTTTCAGATCTCTTTCTATATATTTTTATGTCTATGAATATGTACCCACAGAAAGCACATATTATTATTTGAATGTTTATATATGTGTGTACATGTAATATATATTATATATAATATAATATATATTGCCAAAAAATGTACACATGTGACTTGTATTCATCTTTTGTTATTGGTAAATATTGAGTATTACAATTTTAATACCATTTTCCCCTTTCTTAAATGTGTCTGGGTTTTGTGGCACTCTCTCTCTCTCTCTCTCTCTCTCTCTCTCTCTCTCTCTATCTATCTATATATATATATATATATATAAAACACTATACTGAACATCATTGTATATTCTTCCTTGCGATCATATCCTGTAGGGTAAATATCGAGCAAATGCATTTTTAATTCTAATTTGCTTATATCTAGCCACATTCCCAATAGTAATATATGATAGGATCTATTTCATTTCACCATTAATTTTATCAAATGCCTTTTTTATTTTAATTTGATGGATGAAAATTTCAAACTCATTGCTTATGTTTCCCCAAAGGCTGATAAAGTTGAACCTGCATAAATAATTGACTGTATCCATATTTCATCTGTGAATTGCTAATTCATATTCCTTACTTATTTTCATTAGATTGTTGATCTTGTTTTATTGACTTTATGACTTTTATATATGAGCAGCATATTAACTTTGTTATATGTGCTGTAAATATTTTCCTTTAGTCTCCTGCTTGAATTTTAACTTTAGCATGTCTCCTTTTGGTTATTTATAGCATCTCTTGTTTTACAAATATTTATTATATTTAAATTTTTATATACTCCACCCCTTGAAATACATTCTACACATAGGACCTAGAGTGATCTTTTATTATTTATTTGTTTGTTTATTTATTTTAAAATATATTGGGGGTGACATTGGTTAATAAAGTTGTACAGGTTTCAAGTGTACAATTCTAATACCTCATCTACATATCACATTGTATGTTCACCACCCAGAGTCAGTTCTTCTTCCATCACCATATATTTGACCCCCTTTATCCTCTTCTACCACTGAGGTCATTAGGGTGGACCCTAATCCAGTATGACTGGTGTCCTTATAAAAAAGAGAACATTTGGAAACCAAGATAGACGTTAATTGGGAGAAGACAATGTGAAGACATACAGAGAGAAGACAGCCTGATTGACTGGCATGATTCATCTACAAGCTAAGGAATATCAAGGGTTCCCAGCAAACACTAGAAACTAGATTAAATAAGGAGGCATTCTCCCTCAGAGCAGAGATAGCAAGGGCCTACTGACACCTTGATTTCAGACTTTTAGGCTCCAGAACTGGGCCAATACATTATTGCTCTTTCAAGCCACCCAGTTTTTGGTACTTTGTGATGGCAGTTCTAGGAAACTGATACAGCTGGCCTCTTCTCATCCTTTATTTTTCAGTTGAAATGTCCTTCCTACCCTACCAGACATTACCTTATCCTCAAAGAAAACTACCAGCCTCTACTTGTTCTGGATCACAGAACTCTGTTTACTTCATAGCATGCATCAGTCATGATTAGGTCAGAAAAACAGAAATCAGTATTGTAAGATGAGATTTTGTTTGGGAAATTATGTACAAACATTGACCAGGAAGAGGAATGAAGATCAGAGAATGCCACTGTTCATTTGAGGAGACAGGGACTGCAGAAATTTAATGCTGATAATTACAGCTACCTCTAGTGCTAAGGTGACTTCCTGAAAAACCGCTAAAGCCATTGAAAAATCCCACATCTGCTGAAGCAGACATTTGCTTGCACTGCTGGAAAAACAATGTTATAGCTTCTGCTTCCCTTCCTGATACCAAATCTTCCTCTCATGTCTTCTTTGAAAGAATCTAAGTTGAACTTACTGGCCTATCCAGACCATCTATTAAGGAGAAAACAAATCAGAAAAGCTGAGTTACCAATAGACAATGAGGCTATTAAAACTTTGGCTACTAAATATCTATACACAACCTTGCATCAATATTTAATTTCTAAATTACAATGGTTATAACAGCATGCTCGAAGCTAATATGTGGAAACTACCCTTGGTACAAAGATGCTCTCACCACAAAGAGTAGGCAAAGAATTCCATCTGTTCTATTTATTGCTGGGCGACCTTCATTCCACTTCTGGTTCAGTCATCATCTGTGACAGCCTGTCATAGAGATGCTATATGTTAGTGACTACATTATAAGTTTAAGTACCACAAGCATACCTTATGTATAATAAATAATTGGCAAAGGGTGAAAAAAGACAAAGTAATTAATGTATGGAAATATATGAATAGCAAAGCAAAACAAAAATAAGCATGGCCTTTAAAGTCCTCATTTTTCACAGCTGGGTAGGAGGTCATTGTTGATATTCATATCTTTTTTCTACTAGCCTTTCACGGTCCCTTTGCCCTCAGTTGTCTGGGATTCTTTACTTGGTAGGGTAATGTAGTCTTTAATCCTGAGATCTGAGCCATTAGTGGCCAGTCAAGTAAAGAACTGTCATCTTCCATAATTTTTTAACACTGGACCTGTAAGGGCAAAGAAGAGTCCACATAGGCATGTTGTGGGGGATTAGCATGAAGAATGAAAGGCTTTGAATACAGTGCTTAGAGGTTTGAACTTTATCTCCATAGCAAAGAAGAGTGATGCTTTCTGAGTAGAAAATGACATGATGAGTTAGCAACGGTTTTAGATTGACTTTTCTACTCTTGGTATACAGGACTGGCTACAGAGGAAAAGCCCAAAAAAGACATCAGTCATGGTTATATAGCAACAAGTCTATAATATGGTGCTGTAGATACACACTAAAATGGTTAGAAAGGGAAAGCAAAGAAAGAATTAACTGCATCTGAGATTTGATTGGATATAAAGCCTAAGGAAGAGAAGAGACAAGCGTTACAATGAGGTTTTGGGTAGGTGCGTGGTAGATGGAAATCGGCATTCAGACCAAATACTAGCTTTTGCTGATACGTCAAGTATGTCAGTGAGAAGGCCTCAGAGACACAGTCAACTAGTACAGTCGTTCTGTAACCAAGAGTTATAGATTATCAGAACATTTTAAGGGAGATGACTGTGAAGTTGAGGATTTCTTTTCGGGGTAAGAGGGAAGAAACCCATCTACTGAAGAGAAAAAATATTGATGAAAGATTGGGTTGTGTATTTTTCTTAATAGAGCATTTGATAATTTGGCTAAAGGAGTTATAGAAAATAAGTGCTAAAACAGAAATAGAAAAAAAATAGATTATCTAATAGGAAGTTAATATTTTTTTGCTCAATTTTTATGGTATAAAAAGTTGTTGCTGTCATATTAGGGATATTAATGATGCATTGATTTTAAAAACTTAATTTAAGGCAGACACTAGAACTTGTGCCTGGTTGCATTTTTATTTGCCGAGAGAGTGTATCTGTTAGTGTATAGTCCTAGAGTTGGAACCATAACATCTCCAAGCATCTCAAGGGTTTGGTGAGTGTGTTTTTCATTTATAGAAAGAAGTGAACCAGTCTAGAAAGGAAAGGATGTGAGGAGGTGGGATTAAATTGTGACCGATAGTAGATCAGAGACAGCTTTGCTCCAAGGCCAGCTTGTTCTCAAAAGAGGCTGTTAAAGTGGAGCTTTATGCTGGCCAAAGTTTAGGGACCTGGGACGCTTAAAGTTTGATTAACAAGCACTTTGTTCTAATTGATCATAACGGAAAAGCAGTTCAGCTAATCATTTATGTCACAAAGGTCTGTGTCTTGCCTTGTCATAGGTAGACAAGGGGAACATCCCTAAGTCTTATCTAGATCATATGGGGAAAGGTGGTTCTTTACAGTAAGCTTTTTTCCTGTAATACAAAAGGGTATATGTGTGTGTTGTGGGGAAGATTTCCTTGTTTTCTGGGAGCAGAGGGCTGAGGTATAATTCAGCATTATCAGGATTTAGTGGCAGGCCTGGCTGCTGCCCCACACCCACAGGGCGAGCCAGCAGATCAGCAACAAGATGGTGGAGCTGCAGTGACCCCTGGCACCTGACACTGACCTTCAGAGGATAATGGTTGTTGCATCCTTTCCACCTTCTGAGTCTCGTCCAAATTTCTCTTGTGGCCAACCATACAGTGAAAGAAATTCTGGGAAATACATGTTCAGCTTGGATAAGTTGATACAGTATAAAATCAACCCAGTGAATTAAATGAACAAAAAAAATTGAAGCAGTGTCATTTTGAACAATTGAGCCATGACAATAAATTTATCATAGTAAGGGGGTCTCAACTATTGGGTTGTCAGAAAAGTCATGACGTATTTCTCTATGTTTTTCGTTGCAAAAATACGACATGACTTTTCCGACAGCCCAATATATTTGGATTAGACAGAATCACAGTAGATAGGGTGTTATGTGGATTAAAAACTGCCATTTATTTCAGAAGCATCTCTGGCCTATTTAGTGCAATGTCTTGATATGCCTATAGTATTTATACCTGATCTCACGTACAGTTCCACAGGCTATGGTAATTGCTTTTTGGTGTGTGGGTCTTCCAAACTAGATTTGGATTTCAAAGGTCAGAAAAGGTTTACAGTTTTTTGTCACTTGTGCCTATCCAATAGAGGAGCTCAATTCAGGCTTGCTGAAAGAATGAATGAGGTAGTGACGTTTTCTGATAGATGAACATTGAACTCAGAACTCTAACAAAAATATCATGACAAAGGTAACAAGTTATTTAAAAAATGAGTTTTATGTTTTTGTTGTGACTTAGCATTTAGATAAAATGATAAGCTTATACTGACACTTTGAGTGTCTCAGTGAGAAGGCCCCAGAGGCATAAACTAGCACAATTATTTGTAACCAAAGGTTACCAATTATTGGAATGCTTTAAGGCAAGCCACTGAAGCAGAGGATTTCTTTTCAGGGTGAAATTCTTTTCAACATTTACTTTTTCAGTGCCTTTTATTTTGTTTTGTTAAAAAATACTATACACAGAGAAAAGTGGTTCATACACACCCACACACACCTGTCTTCGGGGCCCCATGATAATAGTGCTGTACAGCTGTGATATGTGTGTGCATACCACATTACCATCATGGCCGTTTTTTCATTCTGAGTTTGACACTGCCTCGGCCTGATTTAAAATGCTGTCCAATAGACTTCCATCCTGGGCTAGCTGGAATCCTGGCTGACTTCATCCTCCTTACATCTTATGCTAAAAAACCTTACCCTACTTATCTCTGAGTTGTCACCTGAAGCTCTGTCATTCCTGTTTCCATCCTAATCAACCGTGTTCTCCATAGCCCCTGATTGTACCCCTCTAGATTTTCTCAGAAGCTTCCTAGTTTCTTACCACTTCTTGTAAGAGAATCAGCTGTCCCTTACTCTTACATAAATCAATAGTAACCAGAAAGCCCATAAAGGCTCCAGCTGTATATAAAAGGTGATTTCATCCTGAGTCCCTAACATTGCTCTGCCCAGAATCTTTCTGTCTCAGCTCCCCATTTAGCCTCTGCCTGTTATTGTTTTCACTTAATTCAGTATCATGGTTGCCATGTCAGTATAATATTTCTGATAATAAATTAAACTTCATATTTTATTTCTTTAGCAAACAACAATAGTGATCACTATACTATAGGTATCTTTTAAAGTGATTTTCAAGGATGAATCATGGAAAGCTCACAAATACTGTAGGAAGATGCTATTATTATCCTCATTTTAGACATGAGAAAATGAAAGCACAGAGAGTTTAGATAACTTACCCAAATTATAGCTAATAAGTGGCAAAGTCAGTATTCAAACCTGAGAAATCGGACCAAACTCTTAACCTCTACATTATGTTGTCCTCTATGACAGCAGAATGAAAAAAAAAATCAGCTACACAAAATGGCGAAAATTGAAATACAGATTAATAAAAAGACCTGCAAAGATTTACAATGACACAGAATGACAGTAATCAGAGAAGAAAAAGAGGAAGATAAGAATAGGAAATGATAGACAAATACACACAGCCAGAGAGGCAGAAACAGAGAAAAAAATGCCAAAAAGACAGTAGCACAGAGGCTAAGACATTCAAGTTTTTAATAAAAAGTGTTTTAAATATTTTGCCTATTTGTAACACATACTGTTATTTTTCCTAAACTGCAAATCATCAAGAGGTAAAGTTGGAATGTTTTAAACACATTAAAACAACTAAACTAAAACAACTGTTAGATTAAAACAATTAACCACAGATAAAAAAGTTTGCATTTAGACATATATGATCTATCAATAAGAATGATGAGGAATAATTCAATACAACATGAGGAGAAAGAATGTTAAAATGAGTAGCTTAGCAACAACAGCAGAAGGCCAGTGACACATTTAAGAAATAATAACAATATTCGTTGGTTGTAGGAAAACCCTAGAGTTTTTTAAAGTTATTTGGTGACATGTATGCTAACTGAACTTGAAAAAAAGGTGTGATTTAGGACTGGGTGAGCTGTAGTCTTTAAATTGTCATTTCAGTGACACGCTCAGTGTGCTAATTTTATACCAGGAAAAACATCCAGGCTTCTTTCAGCTCACAGTGGCTGTTAGAAACTTGGGAATGAGTAGACCTGTAAAACGCCTCTGCAGAGAAAATGTACTAGGTTTCCTCTTCAGAGCAGGGCAACACATCTAGAAACTGTGTTTGAGGATGGTCTGATACTGTCTCCATTTTTTCCACATGCTTTGTTCTTGAAGTGTGGATGTCACTTTGTTCCTGAAGTGTGGAAGTAACATATTGATGTCACCAAGCTGGCAGACTGTGTTACTGTCATTTGTCAGTTGTGGTTTTTGTTCTATAGATGGCTTGGGAGGAATGTGTAGAGATTACTTCATATTTTCCAAGAGTCTCTGCGTAGCTATTGGATACCTCCATAAATTGAAGGCTTTGTTCTGCAGCTTGCACTCATTTAAACGTGGACCAACAATTTTCTTTGCAGTTTTGTTGAAGTATAATTGAAGTACAGCAGGCTACGTGCAGTTGATCCTTATTTGTGGATCCCATGTTAGAAAATTCACCTACTTGGTAAAATTTATTTGTAACTCCCAAATCAAGACTCGTAGTCCTTTTGCAGTCATTCATAGACATGTGCAGAACAGTGAGAAATTTGAAAGTTTAGGTGTGCCTTTTGTTACAGCTTTCATTTTGTAAACAATTGCCCTTTTGGTGTTCTAGTCAGTGCTACATTGTTTGCGTTTTTGTGCTTTGTGTGTGTGTGTGTGTGTGTGTGTGTGTGTGTGTGTGTGATAGCTTTTTAAAATGGTCTCCAAAGCCTATCACTGAAATGCTATCTAGTAGTGTTCATAAGCTTAGAAAGCTCTTCCCAAGAAAATACATAATTTAGATAAACTTCTTTCAGGCATGGATTCTTGTGCTTCTGGCTCTGAGTTCAATGTTAATGAATCAACAATATGGTGCATTCAGAAAAGGAAGATGAATTTTGTCAGTTGGTATTCAAGGCTGCTCCAGAAAGTTCTATAGTAACATCTATATAGATGAAGCTGCCTAAAATATTGGGGAGTGGCTAAATTCATGGATTCATGAGTTGATGACTGATTTTTTTTTTTAAAGCATAGTGGGCAGTATTATTGTGAGGCTAAATGCCAAAAACATTTCTGTTTACATTACCCAAGGTCAGGAAAATGTTAAACCTGCCTCGAGTAGTGCTGGCTGACTTCCATGTTTCAAAAGGTGGTATCATGTGTTAGAATGACTAAAGACAATTTAGGTAATAAAACAAAGTTTATTTAACATTTCATAAAACAGTTTCCACTCTCAAGAGTTTGGAGAACTGCACAGTAAGGGAAAAAGCTGCAAGCTTTATAGAAAGAGGCAAGCAATAAGCAAGGAGGTACTTGGCCTAAGTTGAGTGACTGGCATTGCATATCTGGCCTCAGTTAGGTCAAGGAACAAGGACATAAGTATAGAGCTCAGTGTCGGCTTAGCTGACTGAATATATGGCATTTCTGGTCTAGTAGAGAAGCATTTATAGAGAATTGGAAGTTATCTAAGTTTCAGTTTGCTAACATGGCTCCTCCCAGAGAAGGAGTAGCTTCATCTTGGGGCTAGAAATTTATTTCAACACATGTGAGAAATGTTACACTTGTGTATAAGTTCGGCAATTCAGGAGGCGGTGGAGGAATTTTAAAAATACCTGATAAGTGTTAAGGGAAGGTTTTCGGTGCTGATGAGACAGGCCCATTTTACAAGGCTGTTGACAAATGAACCTATATCATGCATGTGGCGTTTTGGTTGACATACATGTTGTGACCAGACGCTCACAGGAACCTAAGGCTGTATTTCCCCAGGAACGATAGCTGCACATTCTATTGAGCGAGCTCTTTACCAGCTGAGCCACTCAACCAGCCCTTAGTTGCACATTCTCTAATTCAGTGTTTCTGACTTTATAGAAAATAACAACCTAAATAATGAGAATTGTCTGCATATTTAAAGTATACAAATTGATCAGTGCATACAAGATCTGACAATTAAGTACGTGAACTTGTTACAACAGTGTTGCTAACCTTTTTTGATATCAGAGGGATTATTCATTATGAATTTTTACTAACTGGACAAACAGTTAACCAAGTTTACTATTTGGAAGTACTGAAAAGGCTGTGTGAAAAAGTTGGATGACCTGAGCTTCTTGCCAACAGTTCATGGCTCTTACATCATGACAATGCACCAGCTCACACGGCACTGTCTGTGAGGGAGTTTTTAACCAGTAAACAAACAACTGTATTGAAACACCCTCCCCACTCACCTGATCTGGCCCCCACGACTTCTTTCTTTACCCAAAGATAAAGGACCTATTGAAAGGAAGACATTTTGATGACATTCAGGACATCAAGGCTAATACGACGACAGCTCTGATGGCCATTCCAGAAAAAGAGTTCCAAAATTGCTGGACTAGGTGCTGGCATCAGTGCATGGCTTTCCAAGGGGAATACTTAGAAGGTGACCACAGAGACATTCAGCAATGAGGTATGTAGCACTTTTTCTAGGATGAGTTTGCCAACTTAATTGGCAGACCTTGTGTGTATGTGTATATTCCTTATAAAAACTACTTTATATATAGATTGATAGAGATATCTCTCTTTATCTCTCTCTCTCTCTCTCTCTCTCTCTCTCTCTCTCTCATAAATAGATTTATTATAAGGAATTAGCTCACATGATTATGGAGGTGGAGAAGTCCCAACATCTGTAGTTAGCAAGTTGTAGCCCCAGGAGACCAGATGGTTTAGTTTCAGCCTGAATCCAAAGGCCTGAGGACCAAGAGAGCAGATGGTGTAGGTTTCAGTCTGAAAGCTGGCAGCTTCAACACCCAAGAGCCAAAGTTTCAGTTTGAGTCTAAAGGCAGGAAAAGAGCAGTGTACCTGTTCAAGACATTAGGCAGGAGGAGTTCTCTCTTACTTGCAGGAAAGTCAACCATTTAGTTTTATTCAGGCCTTCAACTGATTGGATGAGGGCCACTCACATTTGGGAGGACCATCTGCTTTACTCATTCTGCTGATTCAAATGGTAACCTCATCCAAAAAACACTCTCAGACACACTTAGATTATTAATGTTTGACCAAATATCTAGGCATCCTGTGGCTCAGTTAAATTGACACATAAAATTAACCTTAGCATTAGCTATATCTTTTTACATTAAATTTCTAAGGCATAGGTCAAAAATGAGTCTCTTATTTTCCTCTAATCTTCATGGAATATGTGTCAAGCTGCTTAGAGAGTTTCTTTAAAATCTTTGTCACTTGACATAGAGTGAGGTTGCATGTGTCTTTTTCCTGCATGAGCTAGATGGGGAAAGTGCCACAGAAACCCAATATTTTTCTCTGAAAAAAGCTTCTCTTTTGCTCATCAGGCTCAATTATTTTACATCCTTGAGGCTCTGTTGAGCTTCAGATTGCAAAATATTTATTATCACTTGTGGCTGAATTGTATCCTCCCCATATTCATATGTTGCAGCTCTAACCCTAGTACGTCAGTTGTAGCTGTGTTTAGAGACAGGGTCCTTAAAGAGGTAAAATAAGATCATTAGGATAAGCCCTAATCCAACATGACTGGGGTCTTTATTAAAAGAGGAAATTTGGATACAGATGTGTACAGAGGGAAGATGATATGATGTTATAGGCAGAAAATGGTCATCTACAAGCAAAGGAGAATGACTTCAGAAGAAACCAAACTTGACACCTTGATCATGGAATCTAGCCTCCAAAATTGTAAGAAAATCAATTTCTATTGTTTAAGCCACCCAGTCTGTGGTACTTGTTATTGTAGCCCAAGCAAACTAATACATCTTCTTTTCAAGTCTTGCTTAGAAGGTATAGCAACCTTGGTTTGATTCTTGGCCTTTCATTTTGTTCTTGGCTTTTGGGGTTCCTATCTTAGCAGAAACAGAGAGAGAAAAAAATGTCATTTTAAAACTGTTACTATATGTTTCATATTATTTTGTCTACATTAGATTTCTAAAAATCTATGAACTTGTTTGAACTAACCCAGTCTTAAAAATTTGGGGTTTATATGTACACATTCTAAAGAACTCAAATGATTTGGAGAGCAACATCATATTGAATGATGCTTTCTATCTAGGAATCATTAAATTTTGATAGAAAGTCAGCGGAGAAAAGATTTTTTAAATGGCCTCTTAAAGTATGAATGTGATCCTATTTCACACCCCCAAAAAGGAAGAGAATGAATGAATTAATGCTTTTGATTATTCATTCAAAATGGAACCCCTATGTTTTTCTATATCTTAAGTGGAACTTGCTTGGATAAATGAGTTTGGTGATGATAAGGCAGATATAGCACAATCCAGAAGACATTTCTGTTACATCTTACATCTAAAGAGTAATGTCTGGAGGCATCAGATGTCTGTAAGTGTAGAAGTCAGAGAGTTGAAGCTTAAGCAAGTCAATCAAAAGAATAGTGACTTATTTTTGTGGTATAACAGTTAACCAGCATTCTATCAGAATTTGTTAGCACATTTATTCTCAATTGTAAAGAATAACAATGCTTCTAAGATATATAGCTGTATGATGCCTCTACTTTGGTCTCATGATGCTATCCATTGAGATATAGTTAGTTTAGATATAACATGGAAATTTAAGGGTGTCCTTTATCATTAAAATAAATAACACATTGATGATACATACTTTGGTTGACAACTTATATGGTTCTTAAGGAAAACCAATAAGCACTACCTGAAAATTAACATTTCATCCAGAATAATTCATCATTGGTATTCCTAAATTTGTGTATGCACCTTTTCGTATTCTTGCTTTATCCAGAAAGTGTAATGAAATTCTATGTGTAGAACACATTTAGGGGCTCTGTAGTTTGCTCCATACTGTCACATTCTTCTCACAGTGTATAGACTTCTGTAAACATGCAGCCTTCATAGATTCTTTCTGTCAAGAGCCTATTGGAAACAGAAGTCTATTCTGTCTGCTAAATGTGAGGATCAGGGGTTCACGTTCCAGCACAGCTAAGCTGTCAACAAAATGTAGTGATTGGGCTGATGTTCAATTCTCTAATATTGACCTGGTTCTTAGGAATCTTAATAAGTTAAGTAGTGACAACAACCACAGCAAAAGGCATGCTTTGGACACCGTCATGTTTTATGGGGACCTATATCAGTTTTCTGTGGCAGCATGTGATATCTGCTTTATGATCTGTGATGTGTTAGTGCTGGATTTCTGACAGCCCATAGGATCTCAAACCTGAGGCATTACATCTCCATGGAAATCAAGCACTCAGACTCTAGTGTACAGGATTCACATTCCTCACTTTTATGAAAAGTTCAAATGCTTGTGGGACCTATGAAAATATTTCAAATGATATACTTAATAAAACCTTTCTGATTCAAGTTCAAGTTGAATTTTCTCTTAGAAGTTTGAGGTAGGGAAGGATAGTGAGGTTTTTTTGTTGTTATTTGTTTGTTTTTAGCTAACTCCTTTCAGGGAAGACTGACTTAAAGTGTAGGAGCTTCAAGCTGTATCTCCATGTTTCTTTTAAATTTTACATCTCCTCTGTTTAAAATATAATTCTTTGGTGTTTTTGTAAACTGGTTGTCATCTGAATTTACTCAGTTGGTTAAGATTTAAACAAAAAACCAGGAACACCCATGTTGTGTACTATGCAGACCCTCTCTAAGTTATTCTGGGTTTTCAGGGGATTACAACCTTATGGTTCCTTATGGAAATGAGTTCCTACTTATACTGACCTCTTATTATCATTTCTAGTCCCTCTACTCATGTGTCACTGAACTAGACTGATACTTTTCTCTTTTCCTTAATTTCCAGATAAATAATTTGTATTTAATACACTTTACTGAGATTTTAGGGAAATGGAAAAAATTCTATGTTGAATCTCTGCAAATTGTCTGATCCTAAAATAAATAAATAAATAAATAAATAAATCCTGTGTCACTTTGCTCCTGGGAAGCTTTCTCTGGCCGTGGTTTACTGGTAAACCATAGCAAAGCACCCTTTGTCATGCTGCTTTTCCCACTGTTCCCCCTGTCACCTCTCCATGTAGCTTTTGATGTTTACCTTTTATAAGATTGCTCAAAACCAGATGTCTCCTCTTCAATTCCTCTTCAAAACAAGGCAAGTTTCCCTCACCTTCCTTATTAACTCACTTCTCCTAACTTTTTTCTGGGACTATATTTTTATATTCAAGAGTCCATTAATGTATGGGAAAGGAAGTGTTACCACTCTCTGTCTTACCCTTTACCAGACCCAAATAGCCTTTTCATTATTCCCCTTCAGTCATTTTCAGTTAACAGAAATATAGATAATTAATTTTCCTCCTCCGGATATTAAGCATATACCACCACCACCCCCAAAAAAGATAGATATGGCTATATTCAGTCAGCTTTGAGTTTAAATCACGTATCACAGTACAAATTTGATATGTAGTTTATATTTTCTCTTTTCTTCTGGTGAAAAATAAATGCATGTTACCATCTTTTTGGGAGTTGTATTTCACCAATATGAGCATTTATCTTTGTACTGGCAGGTTTTCTGGAAAAGGGACGATTAGAAATAGTTCTCCTAAATCTTTTCTAAATAGATACATGTTAAATATACAAGTCTTTAGATTTTAGTAAGAGTGTGGTTAAATACCGATGAATTATTTTCCAATTACTGGGTCACAGGACTGCTAGTGTAAGAATACTTTCAGTGATATTCCAAAACAAGCTAAAATATATCCTGCTCGTCATCTTTTGAGATGTTCTGGAAACTGCCTTTTTAATCATGCTGGTTTTCAAGGTAGAGATAGAAGTACACTGCTACATATGACGGTATTTCACAGAGTCGGGCCTCCAGGTACTCAATCAGTGTTCATGAAATTGAAATGAAATGCAGGAAGCTTCTCCACTTGGCTTCATGGTTGGTTATCTCAGTTTGTTAAATTTTTTTTGCTTGTTTATGCATTTATTATTTCCCTTCTTGTTCCTAAAAATATCATATTGCAAGATAATACAAATAAGAAATGAGAAAGAAGAGACAAAGAACAAAACACATGAAGGCAAAGACCAAACAAAGAAGTAAAGGGCAGGGGAAGCAAAGAAAATAGGGGTAAGGATCAAAAGATTACATGCAATGGAACTAGGGATAAGATTTGAACAAAATAACAACTATCACACTGCGAAGTCTTAACATATGCCGAGAAGCTGGTAAGAAATGGTATTCGGGATTGTTCCTTTGGCTTTGTTCACACAGGGCCGTGGATTGCGGACTTAATCCCAACGGGATGTCCACAGTTTGTTCTGATTGTTATATCGGGTCATCCTGACATTAGTTTAGAGAGAGCCTTTTGATAATGACATATGCAAAAGCTAAGAGAGAAGAATGGATAGAAAACCTCCAAATATTTTATCTTTCTGTAATGTCTTCATGGCACTTACATTTACGGGTATACGAGCAATGCTTTTCTCAGGAACGCACAGATATCACATGATAAAACTTTGAGTGGTAAAAAACTTTGCAAACTCTCTTAAATTCAATGACTTCTGGGTAGAAATATACTTTCAGTCATATGAAAAGGAAATTTACTTTGCTCTCTGGGGTCTGTTGATATCTTAGAAGTGATTTATGTTTTCCCCTAAGCCCCACTTAAATCGGCTTCCTGATTTAAAGCTGTCACTCAAATTAAGGGGGTAAAAGATTTAAGAGAAAAAAGGAATTAAATATTTTTTACAAATGCACTTGGCTGATGGCTATAGTAGGCAAAATGAAACATGTGTTGCATTAACTATTAATGGTTTAGGATTCATTGATAATATAAACTAGAAAAAGTAGGCTTTGTATGGAGTTTGTGTATGTATGTATGAATTTGTATTTGATGAATTAGATGCTAATGTATTTACATACCATAGGATGTAAATGTATATGATAAATTATCATTTTAATTATTATTAAAATAATTGTTTTCATGGGGAAATACTTTTGAAGACATTAGTATAACCTAAAATGTAACACATATTTTCAAATATAATATAATTAGGTTTTGACTTTTAGATAAAAGCATATCAGATAATATAAAGTGCAATTAAGTCTTTTAGAAACACTTTATTGTTAAAATATTGCTTCTTAAAAAGATTATAATAATTAAGAATGTGTGGGGGCCGGCCGAGTGGCGCGATGGTTAAGAACTCGCTTGGGATGCCAGAGGGCCCTGGTTTGGATCCCACATACGAGGGCCAGTGACACTGCCCCCCACAGCTAAGATGCTGACCAACAGCTCAACCTGGAGCTGGGCTGCCGTGGGTCGCCGGCGATGGCGTAGGCTGTAGCCCCTGTGGCAGTGGGTTGCCATGGGCTACCGTGTGTAGCCAGCAGCCATTGTGAGCGGCCAGCAGCTGCAGTGAGCAGCCGTCCAGAAGCCGGCGACTGATCTACCTCGCCTGGGAAGAGCGCAATGATGGTGCTAACTTGGGCCAGTGGAGCAACGTCCTCCACAACTAGACTGAAGAACAAAAAAGGACACCAACTTGTCTGTTGCCCTTCCCCTAATTCCCCAGCACTGTTCCCATCCCCCCAATTCCCCAATAAAAATCTTTAAAAAAAAAAAAGAATGTGTAGGGATTAGGGTGAATGTGTTTGCATGAGCTGGTGTAGAAAATAGCTTCCTTTATTTTTTTAAAGGATAGGGCTGAGAACAGTAAAACTTTAATATCTTCTTATCTATTTACTTTAGTAAATTATTGAAATCCAATTTTGATTTCTCTTTTTAAGAAATTTTGCATGTACAGGTCAAAGCTTGATTCCTCTAATTGCTAGTATTATAAACTTAGGCAATTTATATGATCTCTATTTCTGTGTTTCCTCAAACTGTAAAATGGAGATGAAAATAGGACCTACCTGATGAGGAGCCAGTGGGGAATAATGGAAATGCCTGAAAGAGGACCAGGTGTATAAAAGTTATAATTATTGCTTACTTAAATGAAAGACGAATTCATGTGATGGTTTAGGTACTTTCTTGTGAAACATATACTAAGGTGCATCCCTTAGCCTGGGGCAGGGTGTAACCCAGCTCCAGAAGGTAGGCCTTTTGCTTTGTTTTGTTTTGTTTTGTTTTTGCCTGATGTGCCTTGTAAGACAGCAGAGAAATTAGATTTTTTGTTCATTTGTTTCTATTTGTTTTGGACAAGAGTTTCGATTCTAAGATTGTACTCTTCATGTGAATGCATCCAAACCTGCACCAAGGGGAATAACTTTACTTCATATATCACAGGCTAATGAGAAACCATTGAACCCGTATATCAATATCATTCCTAAAATCTTTCCTCTGCTCTGCTCTCCATCTTGAATACAAATGGTGCATTTCACATAATACATTCTTCTGTTTCTTATTTTATGATCTGGCCCTTACCTGGGGATTTGGGGTATGTGTGTGTGTGTGTGTGTGTGTGTGTGTGTGTGTGTGTGTGTGTGTGTGTGTGAAATT
>NW_017732467.1:349587-402295 GCF_001890085.2 Hipposideros armiger | reverse complement strand
GTGGATGGGGGGAGGGGGGTTGTTACTTTGTGAGGGTGAAAAGGGTAACTATTGCATTGTTCTGTACACCTGAAACTAACAATAAATAAATTAAAAAAAATAGAATTTCTTTAAACTAAATACATCCATTTGCACATACATGAGAAAAGCAATTACTTTTTTTTATCCTCATTGGGATGTGATATATTAGACAGATTTTGCTTTTTAATTACAAAGGAAAATCTATTTCTCAGCAGTTTTCTAGATTTTAACCATAGACAATATTTTATTCAGTTCTTTTTCTAGACAGACAGATGACCTCACAAGTGGATCCTTTAGAAATATGCTTTATAACCAATTATAAAAACACTGTATAGGCATATCTTGTTTTTTGTACTTCACTTTATTGTGGTTCTCCGATCTTGTGTTTTAAAAATTGAAGGTTTGTGGCAACACTGCATCAAGTAAGTCTATGGGTGCAAGTTTTCCAACAGCATTTGCTTGCTTTCTGTCTCTGTCACATTGTGGTGATTCTCACAATATTTTGAACATTTTCATTATTATTATATTTGTTATGGTGATCCGTAATCACTGTTCTTTGATGTTGCTATTGTAATCGTTTTGGCACTACAAACCGAGCCCATGTAAAACTGGAGAACTTAATACATGTTTGTGTTCTGATTGCTCCACTGACCAGCCATTCTCACGTCTCTCTCCCTCTCCTCAGGACTCCCTATTCTCTGAGATACAACAATATTGAAATTAGGACAATTAATAACCCTATAATGACCTCTAAGTGTTCACATGAAAGGAAGGGTCACATGTCTCTCACTTTAAATCAAAAGCTAGATATGATTACGGTTTGTTAGGAAGGCGTGTGGAAAGCTGAGGCCAAAAGCCAGGCCTCTTGTGCCAAACACTGAAGTTGTGAATGCAAAGGAAAAGTTCTTGAAGGAAATTAAAAGTGCTACTGCGCGAACACATGAATGATAAGAAAGTAAAACAGACTTATTGCTGATACAAAGTTTGAGTTGTCCAGATAGAAGATGAAACCAGCCACAACATTCCTGTAAGCCAAAGCCTATTCCAGAGCATGGCCCTGACTCTCTTCAATTCTGTGAAGGCTGGGAGAGGTGAAGAGCTGCAGAAGGAAAGTTCGAAGTCAGGTTCATGAGGTTTAAAGAAAGAAGCTGTCTCCATACATAAACATGCAAGGTGAAGCAGCAAGTGCTGAAGTAAAAGCTGCAGCCAGTTATGCAGAAGATCTAGCTAAGAAAATTAATTAATGAAGGTGGCTACAGTAAACAATAGATTTTTAGCGTAGACGAAACAGCCTCATTTGGGAAGAAGATGCCTTCTTGAACTTTTCATAACTAGAGAGAAGTCAATGCCTGGCTTCAAAACTTCAAAGCATGGGCAGACTCTCTTGTTGGGGGCTAGTGTAGTTGGTGACTGTAAGTTGAATACAATGCTCATTTACCATTCTGAAAATCCTAGGGACCTTAAGAATTATGCTAAATCTACTCTGCTGATGTTCTATAAGTAGAACAACAAAGCCTGGATGACAGCACATCTGTTTAAAACATGATTTGCTGAATATTTTTAGCCTACTGTTGAGAGCTACTGCTCAGGAAAAAAAAGAAAAACAGTTATTTTCAAAATATTACTGTTCATTGACAATGCACCTGGTCACTCAAGAGCTCTGTTGGAGATGGACAATGAGATTCATGTTGTTTTCATGTCTGCTAACACAACATCCATTCTGCAGCCCATAGATCAAGGAATAATTTTGACTTTCAAGTCTTATTATTTAAGATATATTTTGTAAGGCTATAGCTGTCATAGATAGTGATTCCTTTGATGTATCTGCACAAATTAATTTAAAACCTTCTGGAAGGACTCACCATTTTAGATGCTGTTATGAACATTTGTGATTCTTCAGAAGAGGTCAAAATATTAACAAGAGTTTGGAAGAAGTTGATTCCAACTTTCATGCATGACTTTTAGGAGTTTGAGACTTCGAGGAAGTAACTGCAGATGTGGTGGAAACAGCAAGAGAACTAGAATTAGAAGTGGAGCCTGAAGATGTGATCGAGTTGCTGCAATCTCATGATAAAACTTCAATGGATAAGGAGCTTCTTATGGATGAGCAAAGAAAGTGGTTTCCTGAGATGGAATCTACTCCTGGTAAAGATGCTGTAAAGACTGTTGAAATGACAACAAAGGATTTAGAATATCACATAAACTTAGTTGATAAAGTAGTGGCAGGGTTGAGAGGATTGATTCCAATTGTGAAAGAAGTTCTACTGTGGGTAAAATGCTATCAAACAGCACTGCATGCTACAGAGAAATCATTCATGAAGAGAAATCATTCAGGAAAGGAAGAGTCAATAGATGTGGCAAGCTTCATTGTTGTCTTATTTTAAGAAATTGCCACAGCCGCCCCAACCTTCAGCAACCATCACCCTGATTAGTCATCAGCCATCAACATGGAGGCAAGACCCTCCACCAGCAAAGAGATTATGACTCGCTGAAGGCTCCAGATGATGGTTAGCATCTTTTGGCAATAAAGTAGACTTTTTAAATTAAGGTGTGTACATTTTTTTTAGATATAATGCTATTGCACCTTTAATAGACTGCAGGGTAGTGCGAATATAACTTTCATATGCACTGAGAAACCAAAACATTTGTGTAACTTGCTTTATTGCAATACTTGTTTTATTGCGGTGGTCTGGAACAGAACCAGCAATATCTCCGAGGTATGCCTGTACATTTCTTTAAGATGGCCTTTTAAGAGGTACTATCATAAAACACATTACCTTTATTTGTATACACATTTAAAATTCAAAAAAGCTATTATAAATTGAGAAGCACACAGATAAGGCAGTATTAAAAATAACAGTGAGGAAAGTTTTTTTTTATTTAAAAAAATTTTAAATTACAGTTGAATTGAATATTAGATTAGACTCAGGTACACAACACAGTGATTAGAAACACACAGACTGAAAGTAAAGAAATGGAAAAATATATTTCATAAAATAGAAACAAAAAAAATAAAGATGGGGTAGCAATTTATATAACTTATGAAATGATCTCCCTGATAAATCTAGTACTCATCTGACACATACATTGTTATTACAATATTACTGACTATATTCCATATGCTGTAATTTATATCCTCATGATTATTTTGTAATTACCAGTTTGTACTTCTTAATCGCTTCCTGTTTTTCACCCATTCCCCCAAACCCCTCCCATCTGGCAACCCTCACAATGTTCTCCGTATCTATGAGTTTGTTTCTATTTTGTTTGTTAATTTGGTTTTTAGATTCACACATTTGTGTTTCTCTGTCTGATTTACTCCACTCAGCACAATACCCTCTAGGTCCTTCATGTTGTTGCAGATGGCAAGATTTTATTTTTTAATGGCTGAGTAATATTCCATTGTAAATATGTACCGCCTCTTCTTTATCCATTCATCCACTGATGGACACCCAGGTTGCCTCCACATATTGGCTATTGTGAATAATGCTGCAAGAATATATGAATATACATGTTCCTTCAAGATAGTGTTTTGGGTTTCTTTGGATAAATACCCAGAAGTGGAATTATTGGATCACTGTATGTACGTATGTACGTATCAAGAAAATGTAAGAGGAGCAAATACTGGCTTTGGCACAGGGATGCTTGAATTTTTACTCTGCCAAGCCATGTAAATTTAAGCTTTCAAAGGGACAATTTCCTTATCAGCAACACAACAATTTCCATCTTGCCAGTTCATAGTGAAGAATTCAAATAAGGGCCGGCTGAGTGGCGCATTGGTTTGGGAGCTGGCTTGGGATGCCAGAGGGCCCTGGTTCGAATCCCACATGTGAGTGCCAGTGACACTGCCCTCTACGGCTAAGATGCTGAACAACAGCTCAACCTGGAGCTGGGCTGCCATGAGTCCCCAGCGACGGCAGGTGGGTTGCGATGGGCTGCCGTGCATGGCCAGCAGCCAGCGTGATGGGCCTCAAGCCGCAGTGAGTGGCCGTCCAGAAGCCAGCAACTGATCTGCCTTGCCTGGGAAGAGTGCAATGATGGTGCCAACTTGGGCCAGTGAAGCAACGTCCTCCACAACTAGACTGAAGAACAAAACAACAGCAACTTGTCTGTTCCCCTTCCCCCAATTCTCCAGCACTGTTCCCATCCCCCCAATTCCCCAATAAAAAATCTTTAAAAAAATAAAAAGAAGAATTCAAATAATACATATAAAGGAGCTGGAATAGTCCATGGCTCATAGTAGGTGCCCAATAAATACTTATGTAAAGAAACAAAGATATTGCAATCACAGCATATTTCCATCTTCTTATTCAGAGGACTTTGCTGCTTCTTTCTCTTTTTTTTCTTATTTATTTGGCTTTATAAACATCTCCATGACTGTTTCAAGCCCCTGACTTTCACAGATAACAGTGTTGAAGGGAATTTTTCTTCTGTTTCTCCTAAAACAAATAAACACTTATTTTTACTAATGGTCTTATACTCTATTTGTAAAAATATAAAATAATATCTTCACATGCATAAGGGAAAGAGATTTAAGCCAGTGTAATTCCTCTCTTGAGCTTGTTCACACTCTTAAACATGTTGTGCAGAAAATGGCCTTTTTTGGCCTTTACTTTGGCTCTGACTCTGTGGATAAGAAGCAGTTTTGCCCACATTTCCGTAACTTGGGCTAGGTCCTTGGTGACTGATGTGTATGTAGAATAGTGTTTTAATAGTCCTATGGCAATAAAGGCAAATTAGACTGTTGTCATGATAAAACACATAATTTCAAAGAGTGTAAAACACAGCTATGTTTTGACCCCTCTTCCTTTGTGTTTTATATAAATATTTGGAATCACTTTGCTCTTCTGCATAATCTGAATACATGGGCCATGATATAGAAACCAGAAGTTTAAGACTGAACCAGGTATTGATTTATTGAAGAACTTATTATTGTACCTAGGTGTTATCAGAAAGAATTGATAAATATCAATTAAACTAAAATAATTATTTGTGCCAGATATCACACGGAATTTGATTAGGGTATTTCCCATAATTCCATAAAGCATTTAACTTGTTTAATTTTGAAAAGATACACTTTGAAAATAGTGATCAGGGTGGGGACAAAATATAAGTCAAACGTTTCAATTAGCTTTAAATAGAAAATGCAGCAAAAGCAAAAACAGCAAAAAAAAGCAAAAAAAAAAAATAATTGAAGGGCCTTGCTAGAATAGTAATCTGTTAACACAGGCCAAACCTTGGGGACAATTTCATCTTAAGTAGATAATTTTTTTTGCTTAGCTGTGATGGCAAAATTTGTTAAATCTTTATTCTACTTTTTGGCATAAAGTTGAGTTTGTCTAAAACTGTATGCTAAGAAGGACAGAGATTTACCTATTAAATTGAACGTTGTGTATAATGGTTTCAAGAAATATTGCTCTGCAAGCTTGAAATCTGTGCTTTTTTTGTTTCTTTTTGCTATATAGACAATCACGTGTCCTAAAATGTTTGTTGTAGTAAACTGTTCTCTCAAAATTATAAACTGCAGTTATGAGAGGAGATTGAATTTAACCATTGATCTTGTAGTAACTACCCTATACATTATTATCTTCACTCCAATCCAACATGTATAAAGTAGGTAGATTTTCTTAAATTAGGAACATTACTAAAAAGTACAGTTTCTTCTTTTAAATTGACCTTAAAAGCCAAATAAAGTGACTATAACATTAACTTTAAAACACAATGCAGAATATTGGCTTTTGATAAATACGAGGAACTACTTTATTCAATGCTAATTATGGAATTAATATTGCAATATTAAAATTTTTTATTGTATAATTTGAAAATATTTTATGTGTATTTTAGGATAAAGAAAGCAAGCAATTATGGGGATATTATATAAAAATCTTGTTAAATTCTTTGCTTCCTTTAGAAATTTGTCTGTACTTACTTCTGTATATTTTCTATACAGTTGTCCCTTAGTATGCGAGGCAGATTGGTTCTCAGACTTCCCTGGATACCAAAATCTGATGATGCTCAAACCCCTTATATAAAATGGCATAGTGTTTACGTAGAGCTCATGTACATCCTCCCATATACTTTAAATAACCTCTAGATTGCTTATAATGCCTAATACAATGTATATGCTATCTAAATAATTGTTATACTGAATAATAATATATATTATTCCCTAAAGAAAAAAAGTCTGTACATGTTTAGTACAGGCACAATCATAAGCCTAACTACAGAGTATATGTTAGCATACAGTGTTATGTTGTATTCTTAGATAAAACCAAGGTGGACATGACATACATTTTTTTTTTAATTGCCAGATATGTTTTGCCATTGCTTTCTTTAGGATTTTGCATCTTTAGGATTTTGCATCTGTTATCACCTTATATATATATTTTCTTCGACTGTTTTTGTTGGTTTTGCTATAAATGTTATAGTAACATTTTGTAAATGAGTTGAGGGTGTGTTTTCTCCATTTCCATTCTCTAGAAGACTTTGTATTGGACAGAAACAATCTTTCCTTCAAAGTGTAAGATAGCCAGGGTCTGGTGGTATCTTTGTGGAAGATTTTAAGCTATAGCATCAATTTTGTTAAACATTATGCAGCATTTCATTTTCTCCAGGCCCCACTAGGCCTCTCGGATATTTGAAGGTAGTGATATCTTGGGTAAATTGTTTTGGCAACTGTGCAATATGGGACTATACAGACATTCTATTTTTAAATATTTTCTGTAGCCATAGTCAAGATCCTATTTATTTGTGCTTTCTCTTTTTCTTTGTTGTTAATCAGTGTCACTAGAGGTTTGCTTATTTTATTATTCATTTCAAAAATATTAATATTTAGCTTTTTTATCTTGTTAAAATACTTTTTTCTGTTTCATTTATTCTGTTTTTTTTGTCAATTATTTTCTTTAGATTTGCTCTGTTCTCTTTATAGCTAAACTTGGATGCCAGGCTCATTAATTTTTTTGCTTTCTTCTTATCTATAAGAACTATAAGAACACTTTAATATTTCTTCTTTGAATTATTTAAAAGTGTAATTTTAAATCCCCAATTCTTATTCATCAAATGATGTAATCAGATAATATGTTACTGATTTCTTGAAAAAAAATTCAGATATGCCTATGCCAGCCTAATATACCAATTGTTTGAACCAATGTTCAATTTTTAAAATGTGTTATGTGTGCTTAAGAAGGATGAGTATAATCTGTTTGTGAAGTGCAATGTTCAATATATGTTGATTAGATCAAGATGTTAAATATGTTCCAATTTTTTACATTCACACTAATTTTGGGTTTTGTTTTTGTTTTTTGTTTTCTTTTTTTGCTTGCTTGGCCTATTATTTACTGAGAAAATTGCATCAAATTCTCCCAATGATCGTGAATTTATGAATTTTTATTTGTATGTTTAATTTATACTTTTTAAGAATATCTTACTAGGTCATATGTTAAGAAATTTTAAAATTATATTGCAAATGTAACTTTAATCATTATTGAAAAACCCTATATATCTTTAATAATGCTTTTGTTTTCTTCTCTTATATTAAACATATTCATCCAGCTATCTTTTTGTCACCCATTACTTGGTTTGCCTTTTCTCTAATCTTTTATGTTTAAGCTTTTTAAGTTCTTATATTTCATTTGCCTATTGAAAGCCATATCTAGCTATAAATATGCAGAAATTATATCTGGAAATCTTTGTATTTTAACTGGTGAATTTTTTCCACTTGTATTTTATATGTGTATGGATTTATTTTTTGCCATATTATTTCATGATTTCTATGTATCTCATTTGTCTGTTTCCTTCTCTCTTCCTCTTTTTAGAACAAATTCTTTTTAATATTTGATGCAGTTCCATTAACTAGATTGGAATTTACTTGCTCTCTTTTAATAATTTTTATTATTACTCTTGAAATTTTACCATGAATACTTAATTTCAAAATCTAAAGTTAATATTTTTTTCTCACCATTAATAGAGCAAAAACACTGGTATTATTTTTCACTTTTGTAAACTCTCAAGCTCTACATAACCTTTGCAAGTTATGGTTTCTGGTGTTTTATTCTTGTCATTTACTTTAGCCTCACGTGTTTATTTTTTTACCTTCAATTCCAACTAATTATCCATTTTACCAATTTTTAATTTTCTGATTCATATGACTTAATAAATCTTTTATTTTATCAAGCACTGTGCTAAACACTAGAGATGTGAGTTAAAAAGGCTGGGGTCCATGCCATTAAGAAGTTTCACATTCAACTAAAGCATGTGATAGGAGCTTCACTAAAGGGCGTCACTAAGAATGATGTCAGCACAGAGGCTAAAGTCACTACTTAACTAGGAATTAAATTTTACATTTTATCACTGATGTTTTTATAAACAATGACATTTAGATTTACTTCCATTTTTACATACATATTTTTACTCACAATTCTTTTTTGCGTCTCAGACATTCTTTCTATGTAGATAATCACATTGTGAATAGACACAGTTTTATTCCCCACCCCCAACCCCCACCATCCTGACGTTCTGTATGTCTTTTAAGAGTTTTACTTTCTTGATGCACTGGCTAAGACCTGCAGTTTTTGTTAAATAGGAGTCGTGACAGTGACTTCCCTAGATTTATTCCTGACTTAAGGAGGAAGCAGTCAGGCTCTTACCGTGTATGTTACTTTAGGATCTTTTTGTAGATGCCTTTTAACAGTTAAAAAAGTTATTTTCTAACCCTGATTTGCTGAGCATTATTATCCTTCTTGTAAGTTGAATTTGGTCAAACTTTTTCTTCTATATGAATTTATGTGATCATCTGAGTTTCTTCTTTAGTCTGTTGGTATGGGAAAATATACTGACTTGTTTTTTTAATGTAAAAGCAGCATTGTATTCCTAGATTAACCCGGCTTGTACATGATATACTACCCTATTGTTATTTTTATGAATTTGCTAAAATTTTGTTGAGAATTTCTTCAGCTATGCTCATGAGGACTATCTGTCTGTGATTTTATTTTCTTGTAATGCTTTGGTTCTGGTCAGGGTAATCCTGGCTTCATAAAATGAGTTGGGGAGGGTTCTTATCACTTCTGTTTTCTGGAAGATTTTATATATAATTTGTATTATTCCTCCCTTAAATATCTGGTTCAATATGCCAATGAAGGCATGTGTGCCTCAAGTTTTCTTTATATATTCCTTAATAAATACAGGAATATTCAAATAGTTTAGTTATTCATGAATAAGCTATAGTAGTAGTTTGTGTCTTTCAAGAGATTTGTTCCTTTCATCTACTTGTAAGGTATTGAACTCATGGGCGTAATATTACTTTTAGTATTCCCTGATTAGCCTGTTAATGTGTAGGGTCTGTATTGATACCCTTTCTTTCATTTATGATGATGATAGTTTGTGTCTTTTCTCTTTTTTTGGGGGTGGGGGTGGTGTTCATCTGGCTAGAGGTTTATGAATTTTCTCATTTTTTTAAAAAAACATCTGATTTTGGTTTTACTGTTTGTCTATTGTTTTCTTTCTAAATTTTTACTCATTTCTCTCTTATATTTACTGTTTCTTCCCTCCAGTTTGCTCTGGGTTTAATTTTCTATTCCTTTTCTAACATTAAGTTGACGCTTAGGGTATTCATTTGACAACTATCTATTTTTCTAATACTATAAGCGTTTGTATCTAGTTTTCCTCTAAGCACTGCTTTAGCTGTATCTTTCAAATTGGCAAGCTTTGTCTTAATATCTTCAATTTTAATTGTAGGTTTGTCCATTTCTCCTTTTAGTTCAATCAGTTTTTGTGTTATATATTTGAACACTTGTTGTATACATATACATTTAGGAATTTTTTTTTTTGGTGAATTGACACTTTTACTATTATGCAATGTCCCCCTTTATTTCTAGTAATATTCTTTTCCTGAAGTTTGCTTTGTCTGACATTAATATAGCCACTCAGGATTTTCTTTGATGACTGTTTTCATGCTGTATCTTCTTTCATCCTTTTAATGTATTTATTGCTTTATATTTTAAATGGGATTCTTAAAGATTATGTATTTTTGAGTCTGGCTTTATATCCAATCTGACTATCTCTGTCTTTAATTGACATGTTTAGGTAGTTTACATTTAATGTAAATATTGATATAGTTGCATTAAAATCTATGTTCCTTCTAGTTGCTTTCTATTTTTTTTCTGCTTGTTGTTTGTCTATCTCACCTTTAATTTTGTTTTCCTGTTTGCTTTGGATTATTTAAGTATTCTTATTATTCCATTTTAGGCCTACTTTTTTTTAAATGTATACCTCTTTTAAAAAGGTTTTTTTTAAAGTGGTTGCTCTAAGGTTTACAATATAAATCTTTAATTACAATCAATTTTCAAATGGTATAATGTTTTACATTTACTCTAAACATCTTCCAACCATATATTCATTTTTTCCTCTCATTTTTTGTGCTATTTTTGTCATACATTTTACTTGTACATACAATTAAATCCCATATGTATATAACTGGTTTTTGCTCATACAATCATTTCAAAGTGATTAAAAATAATAAACGTGTCATTTATATTTACCTTCATTTTAATTATTAACCTTACAGACTCTCTAAAACATTTACAGGGTCTCAAGGATTTCTAAGACCATAGTTTGAGACCTGATAATGAAATCTATTAGGATTTATATAAACTGCATTATTTTCTCTTTTATACTTTATACTTTTTTATTTATCTGAACTTTAAGACATGTCTTTCAAACTCAGTACTCTACTTTTGGCAACAGATGCAAAAGATGTTTTATTAAAAAGCATGATCATTTGTCTTTGTTAAGACTAACTAAAATGTGCTAATAGAAGAGATAATTCCTGAGACATATTTTTATGAAGTAGTGACTTCACTACTATTGGGTTGTCAGAAAAATCATGACATATTTTTTCTATGTTTTTTGTTGCAAAAATGCATCATGGCTTTTCCGACAACCCAATATTTAACACCATGAGCTCTTTGTTATAAACACATAGTTTATTGCATATACTTTTATCTCTTAAGATTTTCTTTAGTTAACTCAGTTTTACTACTTGAACTAGTTGAGCCATTTCACTGCATTACAAGGTGTCATATAACAAGTGGATGCACACAGGAAGGAATGACAGACCTGTCAGCCATGTAAAGACTCACGATGATCAGCGTTGTCTAGGTCAGTCTACTTCTCAGTTGTTCCCAAGGCTGATACTTCCAAATGAAAATAAAGCACAACTGAAATTTATCCACCCCTGCACAGAGAGGGGAAATGGCTCTTGTCAGTTATATTTCCTATATATAGTAATTTCAATATAGTTTGGACTATTTGAAATACATAAAACTATTAGGATATTAATTTATGTAAAGATTTTTTCTAAAAAAGTTTGATTTTCACCTTTTTGCTTCTAATAACCATGTCATTTTCTGCTGCTTATAGCCTTTTTGGTGTCTTTTATTGTCAGTTCTTCATCATTTGGGGGAAAAAATGTAATATCTGTGTGCCTCACCTTTATTTGATGAATACATTTTTTTGCTTCCAAGAAATTGCCACTTTTAATATGATTATGTAATTGAATTGCTTACAGTTTTCAGGTTCCAGAAATGTTGATATCAATTGGTTTTTGTGCACAAAAATATAGTTGTGTGTGATTTTTAAATCACAGGTTAAAATATCTGATTTAAACTTTTTATTTGTAAATGTAAATGTTCCAGCACTGGCTAATAAGATGTGAGCTTATTGATGAGGTATTAGTCTAAGAATCACTACTTTTTAACCTCTAAAAAAGTAAGCTATTATAAATTGCTTAAATATTTATTGACAATTTTCATGTATATTAAATATTGGGTTGTTGGAGAAGTCATGACCCATTTTTGCAATGAAAAACATAGAAAAAATACATCATGACTTTTCCAACAACCCAATATATGGCTGCATAATTCTATGTGTTTGCAAAATCTTACAGACTACTATATCACAATAATAAAATAGCAAGTTTAGCTGATGTACAAATTAAAATCAAAATGATATTTTAAAAATTGCAGAATATTGGCTTGCTTTTCAGAGATATCATTATGCTTTAAAATATCCTGTCTAAATCTCTCACCTATTTTTTATTTTACCCTGTTATTTTGGAAGGCATGGATTCTTAGAGGGCAAAATTTGTGTTTCTCATGCTTGTGCTGTTTCCTACAAATGTAGTGCTTGATCTGCTTAAATTCAACTGAACAACATTTATTTATAGGTCAGAGAACTCTAGGGAAGTGTTCCATTTTAACATGAGTACAACTTTGAGGTCATAATTCAACTTGAATATACCTTTGAGATCATGATTTGGAGCTTCTCAATGAACTATTGACTGTCCCTTAGCTTTCTAAGATGCAGAAGGTCGTATTAAGTAATCCATATTTCAGGGTCAAGAGAGAAACACCTCTAGGTGTGCTCAGTCTGAATTCTCTGTGAGAGAGTCAAGAAAAATCATTAGCTTTGCCTACATTCGCTCTCTTAATAACTGTAGATTTTCCAGCTGAACATTTTTAATTTGCACAAAAGGAAAGACTATGAAGCTAGAGACCAACGGATATTATTAAAAAGGTGATGGATACATTCCCTTTAGCTTGACATTAGCTCTCCCATGCTCAATTTTCTCTTGCAGAGTGATAATAATACCCTTTTTCC
Source organism: Hipposideros armiger (assembly GCF_001890085.2). NCBI lineage: Eukaryota > Metazoa > Chordata > Mammalia > Chiroptera > Hipposideridae > Hipposideros > Hipposideros armiger. The sequence continues at coordinate 389,620 of NW_017732467.1, read as the reverse complement.
TGTCATTAGTGTTAGCTATCATTAATATGTCCCAATCACAATGGCAAGGAATCCCACAGCCAAGTCAGTCATCTATAAAATACAAGGCTATTCAAGCTAGAGCTTCATTAGATTTAGTGCTTGTCTCATGGCACAGGCTTATAATTTGAATACAGAGGTTCCTGGACACTGCATTCTGTGACTTCAAACCACTAAATGCTCTTCAATGTTCTTTAATCTGTCTAAAATATTTTTAATGAGCCTAGATTTACATCCCTAAGAATTAGCACTTAGGAAGGCCAATGACTTATTTCATTATTCACTACTTCTTGCTTCCCATTAGCAAAATTAACAACTGTTCCACCCCAAATGATAAGGATAGTTCAAACTGTTCAACAATGAATTGAATGAAAGAGTTGTAAATTCTGTTTGACTAGATTTAAAGGATTGTGATTCTCATACATCTATTACATTTTGGGTGATAATTTAAAAATAGATATAAGTGACCATAATTGCAAAAATTATGCTTTTACTGATCAAAGTAGATTGTAGGTATAATAATATTGATAACTAAGTTGCCCTTGTGTCTTAATATGGAATTGAAATTGAGGTAAACTCCACATATTTTATTAATTCTGCTCATTTTATTTTTTTATTCATATATCTTATCTGCCCTATGTTTTATCTCCCAATGTTCCAGGATTGTGTTTGAAAGTAGTTTCTATTTTTTTTAATCAGAGATATATATGATCAGACTTTCTTTGATGTTGTTCGAATGGTTTCAGAAATACGCACCAGTTAGAAATTGCTGTTCCCCAGAATGCAATCAAGGATCATGTATTTTTTATATTCTCCCTTCTTCTTTCCTCTTTTGTCACTTAACTTCTTATTTCCTAGAAATTGTAACTTACAGTGAGTGCTAATGGATTGGAGAGTCCAATACAGCTAATCATTTTGTGTGTGTGTGTGCATGTGGTTGGTTAGATTAATACAGTATATTAGAACAAACAGGGAGGAAGTGATTGGAGAATGAGATGGTGAGTACTTGGAACTGAGATTTCAGAAATGGTGCCATTATTGGTGATGGCGAGGGCTAGTTTACCAAAGAAAGTGAGTACCTGGGATGATGACAAGGATATCCAGAAAGTGAGAAGTCAGAGATGTATCTCTGTTGATGCTGAAGTCAATAAGAAGGATAATATGTGTAAAAGAGGAGGTGAAAATAGTGAAGCAAGTGCCAAGGCATCAATACATTCAGGTCTTACTAAGTAATTAGGAGGTGAGAGCAGTAAGCAGAGGCGCAGATTGGTATAATCTGATGGCGTACGATAACTATACACATAGTATAAAACATTTTTTTTCCTACCACTCCTCCCATCAGGACAGAAATTATTAACTCTTTTATTTCCTGTGTTGCTCTCACAGGCATTTCTTATTGTGTTACACACCTACATTTTACTTTATGATGATTGCAGGCATATTTAAGCAGGGGGTAGTAACAGAAATTCATATGCTGAAAAGAAGAGAAAGCAGAAATCATTTATAACAAGGGATTCATTAGACTTGGTTTCTTTAGTAGCAAATGAAATCCTTTTGATAATTGTGATTTTCATAACTAATTAGCGTTTGGATTTCCAAATCTTTGTATCTTCTAATACGTGTCTACTCAAATATCCCAAACTCATCAATCCAGTTCAACTCCTCTCTGGATATTAACCATGTAAGGTTAATTATCATAAAACTCTCAAGTGATATAAACTCAATGACATTTACTGTACCATTCCACCATTTACCCCTTTTCATCAGTCTTGTAATGCTCCTTGAATAGCAATTAAGTCCTCTAGTAAATAAAGATGCTGAAAGTTTCAAGCAGCATTTCTTAATGATTTAGCATTTACATTTTTGTCAATGCCCATAAAACCAAGTCAGGAAATAAATTTATCTGCAGAATGAACTAAGCTAGGCAAAGTCTTCATATTTCTGTGGCCTGTAATTCTTTTATAATAGGTATGAACTATAGAGACATTTACAAGGATAAGCCATCTTTATAAACAAAACTGGCCTTAATTTTGACTATGATGATATCAGCAGGAGAGTTTACTAATGAGGGGAAAGAGTAGAATGGTCTCTGATGTTGTTTCTGTATTTAGAGTTGTTAATGATCTGTTACTGATGATATTTAGCACCTTATTATTCTCCTAAAAGAGTTTAGTACCAGTGGAAAATTTGAGGAAAGGAAATCCAAGCAGGTTAATTTAATACAATAATTCTGAATAATTTGTTTATTTCCCTCTCATCCTGCTCCCCTATATTATTATTATTATTATTATTATTATTAGTAGTAGTAGTAGTAGTAGTAATAGTAGTAGTAGTAGTAGTAGCATTTAAATAAAAATGGAAATTACCAAGAACCAATATATTTGCTTGAGTGGTATAACTTGAAATCCCTAGTCTCAGAAGCAAAAATTGGTCAATAACCCTAATGCTAACACACCTATCTGAAAACCCTTTCTCCCTGGGGCTCTGATTTTTAGAATTGTGTTTAATTTCAAAATTTCCTATTTTCTTGAATGTAGAAGGTAATGTTGACAATTGCATGCTCATCTGCAGATTAATGCCCAAAGAGGGGACTACCCAGAAACTTGTTTTGTAGTAGTCATCTACCTGTACTTTTTATTTGAAATAGATGGCATTATGTGTGGAATATTTTGACTTGATATGAACTTCAAAAGCATCACAGAAAAGTAGAAAAAGAGAGTGTAGGAAGGACAATAAATCCTCGGATGGTCTGTTTCTTATAATCCCTGCTTAATGAATGCATAAAAGCAGTAATTAAATATTATAGAAACTGGATTTGTTGCTCTATGAGTGAGTCTCTGTAGCAGTAAGAACAAAGCTTATTTTGTGTTAGATAAGCAAAACTGTATGAGACTCTAAAAATTCAAAGAAGTCACATAATAGTCTTCCAACATATTGCTACTTTTTTCTAGTTCTTTGGAATATTTGCCTTGCTGTAATTTGATGTAAAGTATATGATTTATATCTTGTCAAGATAGAAATGATGAACAGAAAAAGAAAGCTGAATGAATATATATGCTTTTATAGATATCCAGAGAGGAACTGGAAACATAGAACTGGGACCATATATTCTTATTTTAGCAACATCAGATAGGTTTTATGTTCTGGACCTTTAGGTTTCAGGCCTATAAATAGGCAACTAAGGCATGTGTGATAAAGTGTTCTGTTACCTAGTCACTCACACTGATTTCCCTCATATTCATGTGAGGAAAATGTCTTTTTAATGAAAGCAAAGGAAAAGTACTTATCAATTTAGTATGCTAACTCATCCAGGTCTACTATTCTAGGGGTGCAATATTAGCCTAAGAAGCCTTTGTTTATATTAAAGGCCCTTCACTCCAAAGAGAATAAAAATCTAAGAAATTTTAAAATCCATGTCACCATAAATAAATGGATGAAACCACAAATAAAGATGTTTATGACCTTGACTTTTGGGAAAGGAGCCAGTGTGGGTGGAAGCAAGATAGTTGGATATAAAGTAATAATAATAATAATAATAATAATAATAATAATAATAATAATGATAATATTTTTGAACCTGGGGAATGGAGAAGCCAAAAAAAGAGGGGAGGACGGGGAGAAAAGGGACACCCGCTTGAAGCCAACTTTGAAAGACAACTGGATGAAACAAGTTAAGCGATGTTTTCCGCTGTCTTCTGTACTCTGTGTTGAGTTAGTGCTGTGGATGAATTTCGCCCCTACTCAAAGTTCATTTGGTGAATTCTCAATGCACAAAGTGATGGTATTTGATGATGAGGCCTTTGGGAGACATTCAGGGTTAGAAAAGGTCATGAAGATAGGGAACTCATGATGGGATTAGTGTACTTACAAGAAGAGACATCAGAGAGCTTGCCCCCTGTCTCTCCCAACCCTATGAGGACACATCTATAAGCCAGGAAGGAAGCTCTCACCAAAAACTGACTATGCTGTCACCTTGCTCTTGGACTTCTAACCTCTAGAACTGTGAGAATATAAATTTCCAAATTTCCATTGTTTAAGTAGCCCATCTATGGTATTTTGTCAAGGCAGCCTAAGCTGACCAAGACTGTTCATGGCACCTTAATTGTAAGATTTTTTTTTTTCTGGTAAGGTTATCAGTCATTGTAGAGTCATAACTAAAAGAACTTACAGAGGCTGACTAATAATTTTGATACTCCAATATTTGAAAGTCATCAGGCTCTGTCCTTATGACTTCAGTAGTCTGGCTTTGGTTTAAACTTGAAGACAAATTCAACTTGAGTCCTCTCAGGTAACGGTGGAATCAGAAAAAAGACTCCTAGGGACGACTTCCATTCATTTAATGGCACATTTTTACTGAGTGCCTGCAATGTGCCAGACACGGTCATGGGCACCGGAGATACAACACAGAACACGAACAGCCCCAATCGCTGCCTTTGTAAAGTTTACATCATAGAAAGCGGATGCACACAATAAACTGAGCAGTAAGATCTATATATTATAGTGGTGACAAGTTCTTCTGTTGAGAAAGATAAAGCAGGAATTGGGATAGTTGAAGATGGAGTTCCATTTTAAAGAAGGTTGTCAGAGAATAAGTCATCAATGAAAAGCTGCTGTTTGAGCAAAGACCTAAAGGAGCTTGGGGTCAAGCCATGCACATCTAGGAGAAGGTCCTGGACATAAGGAACAACGAGGACAAGGGTTATTAGTGGTGATGTTCCTGTACATTTGAAAACAGGCAAGGAGCCCAGGGTGGCTGCAGCAGAGTGAGGAGGAGAGAATGAGAAAGGCCTGTGGGTATGTGTGTGTGTGTGTGGGGGGGGGGGCGGGCAGGAGGTTAGAAAATCGGCTATGTTAATGTTTTTGTATTGAATTTTCAAAGGAATGCTAATGAACCAAACTCAAGTTTTAATTACCTATAGTCACAATCACCAGAAAGCTGTTAATTTCTAGAAAACTTTGCAAGTGAAACAGGGATTTTAACATATTGGTGTTGACAGTTTTTTAACAGATGGTTATTTGGTTAACCTGAAGCTCAGTTTCCAGATGCTGTATTTTAAGTAGACAAGAAAGCTGCTATTTGAGCAAAACCTTTAAGCTCCAATCTTTTTGATGAGGCAAGGTAAGCCAGAGTTTATATTCGAGGCCAAATCTATTCTCTTTGAGGCTGAGGATGGCATTCTCAATCTGTGCAATTTTCTGGATGTGGTTGATATAAAGTGAAGTAAGAATGCACTTTACACAGCATAGTCAATAGTCTGAATAAAATCAATGTTTTACAAACACTATTAGATAAAGATTTATTTTCAGCCCTTTGTATTGATTCTAGACTTTTAATACATATTCAGGGTGTTTCATTGATAAAATGGTTGCTTCTAATTAATATAATCAAGGTTAGCATTTTAAACAAGTATGTGGGTTATTTATAATTCTATTTTGAGCATTGAAACACCATTGAAGAAAAAAAGGAGCTGGGAGGCATCTCAGCTATAAAACCTCAGCAAAATGGGTGTGAAGCACAAACTCTTTTGAGAGGTCTGTGTATGTGGTTGTTTTAACATTTGTTCCTAATAAAAGTTTTTAAGTTATTCTATGCTTTATGAAGATTTCCTGAAGTATGAATATCTTACCCAAAATTTCATTCTGGATGATTTTGATTATTACAGAATATGTTCAGCATAAAATTGGAAAAGGAAGTGAGATCACTCAATAACTTTCAATTTCTTTCATTCCTTCACTTCACCACAGAATTCTAATTACAGAGCTTATCTTCAAAAATTTGCAAAGACTTCTGAGCAGATATAGAATAAATTCTGGACTCTAGGACTGAAGCCCAGACCTTTGTGATTGGGCATAATCTGTCTTTTCCAACTAGTTTCTCAATAACGGGACCCCAACCACAGCCCCATCTTGCAGTAGTACTGATTAGTTTTGTGGCCTGGTGACCCTAATCCTGCCATATGCTCAAGATGGGTTGCTCTTCCACACTCAGGGCCAGATAAATAATTTGCGGGTCCTAGTGAGAAATTAAAATGCAAGCCCCATTGTTCAAAAATTAAGTATTTCAAGATGGTAACAGTGTAGCATCAAACCAAACGTGGGACCCCTCTGAAGCAGGGTCGTGTCATTGCACAAGTCTATGAAGCTGCCCCTTTCTTCACGCTTCACTGACCGGAAGTGAATATTTCAAGGCATGAGTCACATGTTTCTTTGTTTGAGAAACCTTCCCAAGTACTTTAAGTCAGAATGAACCATGCCTACCAATTACTGTACTCTCGTAACATATGTACTTAGTTTAGTTTGCCTAGTATTCATTGTATGTCAAGAATCAAAAGAAAGGGATTCAGTCTTATTCATCCTTGATTTCTCTTTATTTCTTCCTCTCTTAGCATGTTATGCATGACTGATGAGACAGAAATTATGTCTTCAAGTTTATGTGTCTTCCTCAGAGGCAATCAGAAAACCATGGAATTCGTTGCACCAATGCCTGTTTATTTCCCATGGTTTTCCATAGCCTCCGGATTTTGACAACAAACATAATGCACAGTCACCAGGGAGGCTGATCATTTCCCGTCTTCCTCTCTCACAGTACCATGGGCCAGTTTGACACCGGCTTCTTTCTGATGAGAAAGTTGGTGTCATTAGAATGGTAGAAAGAAGAAATAAATGTTAAACCTTGTGGATAAAGAAAATAAATATAATAATAAATATAGAAAACAAATATAGAATGGGTCTCAAGGGATGAATAAGTCAGCAAGCTAACAGAAAGACTTCATTCTTGGTATTTATTTCAAAAGCTATTTATTTTCTATAAAATACTTGGAATAGCATAATATATACTGCAAGGGACAATGTGCAAAATCTCAAATTTTATGTCTACAATGCAGGCATATTTGCCAGTAATTTAAATGCCCCTTGGAAGTTTTGTCAAAAAAAAAAAAAAAGGTAAAACAAACTTTATTTTTTTGTGGGGGAAGGAAAAGAATGACAAACATGATTGTGGCCAAAATATTGAGGAGCCAGTGGTTGGCAACTTGCTTCCCTTGAAGATTGGTTTCAAAAGATAAAAGGGATCTTTGACTTCAGCAGACAAAATAAAATTAAGTGGGAAATAATTGGAATCATTATACCTATTAATTCCAGGGACTGGATTTTCATTTAGCCAGAGAATCTAGTCTGATTTTGGGTAAATTTGTGAAATTCATAATATTTGCCTTTTGTAATCCACATTAATTACTCTCTGTCCCTTTTACCTACCTCTTGGGATATAATTCATTTGCTTCCTTCCCCTGGTACACTCCTTTGGTCATTTTTCTTACATTCAGTAATATACTGAGTTGTTAAGGTGTCACCAAGGGTGACTGTACATCCTGAGTTCCTAGAGAGTCTGGGCTCATGGCTTTTGCTCTATTGCCCTAACAGATTTATTAACTGTCCTCTTTCATACTCATCTCATGCAGCTTCGTTCTTTCACACAGCTTAGGTGATAAACTATTTGGTCCTCCTAGTAACTACCTAACCCAAAAGGAAACTTATTACAATAGAAACCAGAATCCTAAAGGGATGGAAACTTAATGGTATACTTTTAGATACTTAGCAGCTAGTTGGAGAGAGTTAGTGAGGGTTTGGGGTGTGGAATGAATGAAGGTGGGGGCTACATTCTTGTAGCCCTGAAATCATATAACTCAGTCTTATTTACTTTATTCAAATAACAAGTTCGCTAGGAGAATCTCTTAGCTGTTACATTGCTATAGCAGACCCAAATGTCCACCCCTTGATAGTTCACTGAAATGAAATGATTGCAGCGTGGGTATCAGCATGGATCCAGAGATTCATAGGACAAGAAGAGTTTCTTCAGTAGAGTAAGTTTTTTTCGCACATATCCCCAAAAAGATGGATGCACTGAAGATAAGATATTCTAGATTCTTACTACTTAGAACAACACCAATTTAAATTTCCTAGTATTTTTTGTTATAAGGGTACATGTGGTTATAATAATATAGAATATCTGGCTATTTGACTTCCTGCATAAATGATCCCAAATCTGTCTTTTGGTTTTATGTTTTTCATTGGACTCTGATTTATAGGTAACTATTGGGTCGTCGAGAAAGTCATGATGTATTTTTCTATGTTTTTGAATGCAAAAATGCATCTTGACTTTCCCGAAGACCCAATAGCTAATAGAAATAAGAAAAGCTATGGGAAAAAATGAATGAAAAAGGTATAGTGAGAGACAGAGTGTCTGCTAAGAGGATATATCTGGAAATAACTTTCCTGAAAACATTAGCTATCAAAAGGCGACATCTTCCTTCCCAATGGCATTCTGGTGGGCTTTATACATTATACACAATGTTGTTGTTGTTTTTTGTTTGTTTGTTTTGTTTTGTTTTGATTTTTTTCTTTTTTTTTCCCTAGCAGCTCCCATAGTAAGAACAGCCCAGGGGAAATATTTATGTAAAATTTTAGACCCAGATAGAGGAGTAGCACACTTTTTGTCAGGAACTTGGGTCCTGGATTAATTTTATAGACATAAAGCAAATTTATTCATAACTCTTCATCCTGGAGGGTAAAAAGGGGAATGTGACAGATCTACTTTCTTCAAAAAGTTATTTTATAGTGAGGCAAAGTTATTAGAGTGTTTTGAACATCCAATGTGGGTTATATAAATGTAGATTATAATGAGGGTAGGCAGAAAAATTAGTTGGTTTACAGCATGCTGAGAAAGTTAATGAATTCAACAGAAGCAACCCATTATGCAGAGATTTCTGGAGGAGTCAAAACAAACTGGTTTGGTTCCTATTTGCAAAATGACCTTGAAAATTCATTACCTGACCTTGTGGTATGCATCAATAAATTCTGCTGTATTTGGAAAGAGCCTGAGGGAAATGAGGCATTACCAGAGCACTGGCAATGTTTACAAGGTCTGCAACAGTAGGACAAATGTTTTCATTGTGCAGAGGGTCTGTGTTGTGCCACAGCATAATTAGGTTTGGTCTGATTTCATTTTCAATTAAAGTGATCAGCTTAATTCACTTTTCTTCCAGTTACTAACAAGGTAAATTTGATAATATTTCAGGCTTATTAAGAGTGTGTCCTTGTTCCTTGTAACTCTTTAGGATATGATTTTATTTCTCCAGCTTACTACACATGAATATAGTTCTCACATTATTGTAGATAATCAACCAAACTCAAGTTGGTTAACCTTTACTGAAGGCCTACTGTGTGTTAGGACAAGAGAGACAAAGAACGAGGAAATACATGAAAGAATATGTTGGGTTTGCAGTAGGGAGGTTAGAGTGTCAAAATCATAAGGTGCTTGAGAGAAACAGAAGTTGAGGCTAGTTACGGTAGAGACAGATGGTAGAGGGCCATGGATGCTAAATGCTGGAGTCCTGATTTCATTTTTAGCTGATGGATGAAAAACATCATATATTACAAACAACAGTATTAAAAATCATCAGAAATATGATTTTAAGAAGTCACTCAATTAGTAATATGTAAGAGAAAATGTGCCTACTCCCAAGTCCCTTAAAACTGTGAAGTGAATGGCTGAACAACACATCTGTGATCCCATGTCCAGTATTTTTGCCGTAAGCATGTTTGCTGCAAGCATTTTCACAACAGAACTAATTGGCCATATGGCAATTTCTCTGTGAAAGATAAAAAACAAAAAGCAAAAGAGGAGTATTAAAAAGGACAAAATTAAAAAGACTTTAGTGCGAAAAATGAAAAACATTGTCTTTGAAGTCTTTCATTCATTGTATTATATATACATTTTTTGTTTGTTAATTCATTTCCTCATTTGGCATTAGATTTTTTGGGACAATTTCTTTCTTCATTGAGAGGTATAAGTTTCCAGCTACAGAATCAATAATTAATGCTCTCAAAGACTGTTGTTAATTAGCTAACTCTTTTTTATTTGCTATAGCTTTGTAAACTTTTGGTTTTGACAGGTGGCAAGGGTGACTGTGCTCACGAAGGATTAGCAAACTGGTAAATGGTCATTGTCTAGTGTAGTATGCAGTCTGGCTTTGCACACAGTTGTTATCATCCACTACCATGTCTACTCATCACTGCATAGACCATAGTGAGGGCGAAGATTTATGTAATATAAAATTGGGAGTAACTGTGAAAACTTTGTCAATGGAGAAATGAAACCAAACTGACAACTAGCTTAATATATTAAGTCTGCCAAATGTCAACCAGTTATTTTATCTTTCACGATGAAATAGCCTTAGAGCCAATTAGTTGATGATGAAAATATTAGTGGCAAAAATGCTTCCAGCAAAGATGTTTACAGTAAAGATGCTCACTGTGTAAGTACCTACAGCCCTATAATCCATTCACTGATTCTGACAGGTGGGCGTGGCATGAGGAGGCAGGACCCTTCTGCAGTGTAGAGGGGCAGAAGGCAAGTGACTGGACTGATCCTATAAGCAAACTAATGACAGATCTGCCAAACAAACCAAATGGTTTATTTTTTGTCTTTTATTACTTTATATTAATTTCATGTTTACAGCATAGTGGTTAGACATTTATATAATTTAAAAAGTGATCTCCTGGGCCGGCCAAGTGGCACGTTGGTTAAGAGCTGGCTAGGGACGCCAGAGGGCCACGGTTCGGATCCCACATATGAGTGAAAGTGACACTGCCCTCTACAGCTAAGATGCTGAACAACAGCTCAACGTGGAGCTGGGCTGCCATGAGTCGCCTGCGTAGGCTGCAGCCCCTGCTGCAGTGGGTTGCCATGGGCTACCGTGTGTAGCCAGCAGCCAGTGTGAGCAGCCAGCAGCCGCCACGAGCAGCCATCCAGAAACCGGTGACTGATCTGCCTTGCCCGGGAAGAGCACAATGATGGTGCCAACTTGGGCCAGTGAAGCAACGTCCTCCACAGCTAGACTGAAGAACAAAAGGAGAGCAACTTATCTGTTCCCCTTTCCCCAATTCCACAGCGCTGTTCCCATTCCCCAATTCCCCAATAAAAATCTTAAAAAAAAAAAAAAAGTGATCTCCTGACTAGTCTAGTACCCACCTGGCAGTATACATAGTTATTACCATATTATTGACTGTATTTCTTATGCTTTACTTTACAACCCCATGAGTATTTTGTAACTACCAATTTGTGCTTTTTAATCCCTTCCCTTTTCACCTACCCCCCAAACCTCCTCCCATCTGGAAACCAACAAAATGTTCTCTATATGCATGAGTTTGTTTCTCTTTTTTTGTTTGTTTGTGTTGTTCTTTAGAGTCCCCATATAAGCAAAATCACATTGTATCTGTCTTTCTCTGACACATTGTACTCAGTATAATACCCTTCAGGTCCATCCATGCCACCACAGATGGCAAGAACCCATTCCCTTCCCTGGCTGAGCAATATTCCATTGTGTGTGTGTATATATATATATATATATATATATATATATATATATATATATATATATATATATATATATATATACCACCTCCTCTTTATCCATGCTTTCCATCGACAAACATCCCTACCATCTGGCAACCATCAAAATGTTCCCTGTATCTGTGGCTTTGTTTCTGTTTTGTTTGTTTATTTTTCTCTTTAGATTCTACATATAAGCAAAATCACATGGCATCTGTCTTTCACTGTCTGGCATACTTCATTCAGTACAATACCCTTCAGGTCCATCCATATTCCATTGTATGCCACCTCCTCTTTATCCATTCATCCATCAATGGACACCCAGACTGCCTCCACATCTTGGCCCTTGTAAATAATATTGCAATGAACATATGGGTGCCTACGGCCCGTCAAAGTAATGTTTTGGGTATCTTCTGATAAATGCAAAGAAGTGGGATTATATCATATATCAAAATAAATTTACTAAAACAAAATTTGTATCTGGAGATTAAACACATGGCTTTAAATGTTTTATATGTGAAAAGATAAAGAAGGAAAATAAATTGACTAAACATTTAACCTCAGAAATTAGGAAAGGATTGTGTGTGTGTGTGTGTGTGTGTGTGTGTTTGTGTGTGTGTGTGCTCACACAGGTCACAGATGTACATAAAACAGAAGAAGGAAACAATAAATATAAAAGCAGGATTTATTGTTACATAGTCATCCAATCAACCAACTTTTCAAAAAACCATAGAACTGATAATGAAATCTGAGATATTCAATACTTATTGAGATAATTGTTGAAAAAAATTAATCAATGTCTGCATGATCTTTGTTAAAATGAGGGTGGGGTGGGTTTTGTTTTGAATATTTTTTAATTCAGCTCTTCACATCATTGTTATAGGAAGAGAGTTTAATGTGAGATATTTTTATAGACCAGTTTTATCTTTCAAACAGGCAAACATATTAAAATCTGATAGTTACAGTTTTGGGGATTGCCCAGTTAAAAACAATAATCTGCTCTGTTATTAATTTAAAGAATAATCCCACTGTTGTCAACGTTTGTCAAACATTCGTTGATATTCATACCTTACCATATTACTATAGTTATAAGTGAAAACTCTAGGAGTTTTGATTAGTCTTTCTCCTTGTTGGGGAGAATACAAAGTGTTTTTCTTTCTAAAATGAACCATCAGTTTACCTCTGTTCTTACTAGCAGTCTCCCATCTCTCCTGTGTCTCCGTCAACAGTAAGCTTCTTTTCCTTTCATAGTCCAGCTCTCCCTTGCCTCTTCTTTCTTGTTTATGGTACATTAAACTTCCTGTTTTCTTAAGCATTTTAAAGCCTGATCACCCAGTTTCTTCTTTTTCAAATTGTTTATATATTTTTTGTCTCTGATTTTTTTATCCCTATTACCTTTGAACCCCTTGTGACTTGGAGGTGATAGACAGATAGATGATAGATAGATGACAGACAGATAGATGATAAATAGATAGATGATAGATAGATAGATGATAGATAGATAGATGATAGATAGATAGATAGATAGATAGATAGATAGATAGATAGATAGATAGATGACATCAAGAGCAGACAGAGAGGCAGGAGGATGTGCTGTAATTATAGTCAAAAGATAAATGTGTTGACTTTCTTAGCTGAATGAGTTTCTTACAGTTTTCATAAAAATTAACTTCAGGGTGACAATTTACATTTATTTGTGGGATTTTTTGATTACTATTTTTTCAATCACTAGACTCATGTCTTTTTTGCATAGCTAATAAAACATACAGTGAAGGCCACAGGATGGAAACTCAGTATATATTTGTTGAAGGAAAAAATACATTTGTTGAAAAATTCTTTGATCAACAGTCAAATGCACTTTACATGTAAAATAAGATGACCAAAAATAATTCAGTGAATTTTGCTGTATGGAGGTATTTGGTGATTCTAACTAGATCTATTTCAGTGATAAGTATGAAATTCTGCAGCTTTCATATTTGATAGGATGTTAGTGTGTGGATACTTTATGTGATCAATTCATTTGAGCAGTTTGACTATGAATTGGCAGCAAAAAAATAAAAAAACAATGAAGGCAGTAGGTGGAGACAAGTTAGAACAGTTTATAAACCAAGATTGATGAGATAAAAGAACCCAATTCTTATTTTTTTTTCCTCCCAAGCCTATACCAAACTTGAACAGTGTTTTCCCTAGAAGACTACAAAAGCTGATTTTGAGTCGTCTACCCACATCTGCTCCTCCTGCCCTCCTGGCATATGGTTTCACATTGCTGATGCATTGATTTTTGCCACCTCCCTATATAAAACTTAACTTCCCTTTAACCTTAAGATATAAATAAAATTTCCTAACATGTCTCCTGATGTTCTTTATTCTCTGGTGTCTTCCAACTTCTTAGTTCTCCTCTTCCACCCCCCCCCTTCCGATTTTCCCTTTATTTTCTTTGCTCTAATAACACTAGCCATTTTTAGGACCTTAGAATACTTTTTCAATTTTGTTTTTCTTTGTGGATTTTGCTTTCCTTTTCTCTTGGTCCATTTGATATCTACAGATTCTCCAAATGTCAGCTCAAATGCTACTACCTCAGAGACTTCCCTGATTTCTCTCAGGAGCTCTCATTGCATTATATGTTAGAGCAATTCACACAGTAATAAGTGTATATTTATTTGTATGATTGTTTGATTAATGTCTGGGTCCCCCAACATACTGGAAGTTTTGTGGTCACTACTTTATTTCTAATACTTAACATACTATATAGCAAAAAATACTTGGTATATTTTGACTGAATAATGTTTCTTTAACAGCTGGTAGGGATAGATTCCAAACACTTTGTACAAGAATTGGACGTTCTCAAAAAAAGATTTACTTTGTCAGTTGTAACAACAAAAAAAAAAGAATATGGATGTAGATACAAATTATTATGTAGATTTGTCATGGGAAGAAAATGATATTCTTGTCTAACAATTTATTTTAGCATGAGGCAATCATATGTCCTAAATTGGTAGGGTGTGGGGCATTTATGGAGAGAAATTAAGGTATAAAATAATCACCTCGTAAGAGGGAAAGACAAACTTCCTTGAAACCTGAAGTAGGAATGAAGAAATGAAAATTCCTGTTACCAGATTGGATGTCCTCATTTTCAATCCTCTGGTCCCCTGGCTTCTTATGCTTTACATTGTAAACAGATGATTAAATCTTCATGTGATTTCATCCCTGTATTTCTTCTTTATTGTTTATTCTCAGTGTTCTTTCTTTTGATGTTTGACTTTCAAGAGTTGCCATTCTTTTGGTCAATAGCCGTCATATTCTTGATCCCAAATCTAAAATTGGATTTCTAAATGCTTTGTGGAAGAAACAAACTTCATGTTTTTGTCAGAAAATAATGTGTTAGAATAACAATTTTCATAAACAAGCCTATAAGGAGCAAAGTAAAAAAAAGTCTTAAAGCTTTTTGACTAGTAAGCAGTGGAATTACAGACTAAATTTAGGTAGAGAGCAGATAGTGAGTTAATTAGCAGAGTGTTGCTATGTACATAGCAATTTAGCTATGTAAATTTCATTTCCTACTAAGAATGTTTCTAACAAATACAGTTTTTTGTTAAAAATGCAGTAGTTGAAATTTCTCATTAAAAAAAATGTTTGTGAGGAAAACTTTGTAGCCGAAAAACCTGTAGAAGATAAAAATAAAGCATAAGTAAAAAGAGTAGAATATTACAGGAGCACTTTTTTTTCTTTTAACAAATAAAATAGCTACAAATTCAATTTCATTATGACAAAATACAGTATGTAATAGCATAAAAGAAACCTTAACCACACAAGCCTAATGCTCTTTATTCACTGTGTCTTTATGGTAACTGGTATATATAGGCTTCAAACAACTCCGTTATCTTTCTTTTTTAACAAAGGGTAATGAATAGTTCAGTACTTTATATTCTCAATAGTGCTAATAAAAACAATTTTCTTAATCTTCTTGGTTATGAAAAATGTCAAGGTTTCTCATTAAATACTCTTTTTACTTTGGCTTATTGTTTTCAAAAACAACTTTAACCAAATTTGAAAAAAACATTTGGGACACACACACACACACACACACATTTAATTTTCACATATTGACACCATCTTGAAACCATAAGCATTCCATTATATTTCTTGTTTTTCTCACTTTTCCCAGCTCTACTTCCAAATACATGGTATATTTCTTTTTTGATATCTTAAGAAATTAACTTCTTTTCCTTTCTTTGAAAGGTGTATCTTAAAGGTCATTTCCTCAGCATTATTCATGTATATAAGCAAATTATTACTGTCATTATTATGAAACCTTGCACAATTTTGGTGTCCATGGTTCCTATGACATGATCAGCTCCAGAAGATTGTTCTCAATTTTTATCCTCTTCTGGTCTGTTAGCCTCCTTTCAAACATGAGGTCTGAGTGATCAGAAACATATGAATAATATTCTTTATTTCTGGCATACACCTTTTACTGGCTAGGTAAAATTAAAAGCCATATTATTTTATAGAATCTAATAGCCACAATAGGCTTATTGTATTTAGGTCTAGAAAAATATTTATATTCTTAATGATTTGTTCTAATACATAAGGTACATCTTTTATTTACCAAATGTATTTGGAAATCCAATACTTTGGGAATACTGTTGTCTCACGTTCTTAGTTTCAGGTATGTCTCAAAGTTTGTATTAATTTCCTTTAAGCAGCATCCAAGAAATAGCATGGCTGGAGCATTATATTTTCTGTATCAAGTGTTACAGAAGCGCCTTTGTAGCCATGGATAGGCTGATATCCTACAAGTAAAACAAGACCTCATGAATCATCATACCTTCTTCCATTAAGTTACGTGGAGTAATAAGGACTTGAGTGGTTTTATATTCTGATATCCTAAATGATGGATAGGTACTTAAAAACTTAATGATGTAGAATACCATTATTAGCATAACATACTAATGCAAAAACAGTATTTGCTGATGGATACCTCTGAAATTTCCCATTGATGATATGTTTTGAAGGATTGGTCTTGTAACATAGATTCATCCTCAGAAATTATAATTCTTGAATGCACACCTCTCACACATACTATTCTAGGTGAAAGACTTAGATTTCCCAATAAGGGTCCATCTTAGTCCTAGTCCTAGAGAATGGCAAATGCTTTTTGGTTTAGAATGCCAGATCTTCTTAATCTTACAACTGAGGTTGAATGACCAGACCAACAATTACAAGAGTAAAATTAAATCACCATGACAATTTTTTAATTGTTGTAAATAAATGTCTCCCGTGACATTTTGTAGGTCTCCTCTATGAAGGGGAGGTACTAAATAATGAGATTGCTCATTATTTATGCCTTGATGAATATGCATTTATTGGTTTGATTTAGGTAGGGCAATGTTTATATGATGATAAAAAAAAACGATGTCTTTCTCTGGCAGATAAGAAGCTATCAGTAATCACTTTATCTTGTCTCTTGACCCTACCTCTGATGAGATGGCTAAGCCCCTACTCCTTTTTAAGAACAATCTTTGGAATGCACTGCTGAGAACAATGTAGCCAGAAACATGCACAGTAAAAACCAAAATCTTGTAATTGAAGATAAATTAATTGGTTATTGGCCCATCAAAAGTCCTTTTCATGTACCATCTACCGAAGTCATGAAGAACCCACTTAAAGAAGGCTTAGAAGCAATTTACAACATTTAGAATGTATTTTCATAGGCTATCTTTTGGAGACTAAATATAGGATGAAAGTAGATTCACAAATGCAAATAGTTCTTATGGATTGACACAAACATTCTGAAATCCAAGGGGTTAAGACAGATAAGCTGATCTCTGTTTCTTATTTCAAGCATGAGAAATTAATAAAAGATTAAAAATAGAAACTTCAGTAATATTCATATTGACTATCAGGATTGGACTTGGAACATCCTTCAAGACCTATCATGGTTTGGGATCTATTATATTTCCCTTAGCACCTGTTCTACTACCATTCCCACTCATGTCCCTGATGCTTTAACCTAACTGTGCAATCACAAAATGTGCCCTATACTTTATATCTCCAATTCTTTTGCTATCACTTTCCTCCTGGGAAACTATAATATTTCCCACATTTCTGCATGTCAAAATGCACCTTCTCCACATTGGTTTCAGAAGTTTCAACCTTAAAAATATCACTTTGCAAATGGTCTTTTAAAAATATCTTCTGATTACATGGACAGGATATCTGCTATTTAGGTTACACCATCTGATTTTATAGGAATTTTAATAAAGATGATACAAATGAAGAAGAATTGACTTTTAGAATGAGAGCGATAATTATCCCATTCAAACAAATATATGCACGCGTGCATCACATCTTTCTGTGTTGTTGAATGCTTGGTTTGAAGATTAATTTTGTTTTCAGGGCATTAAACATTCTTTGTCATTTATGACAAGTTAGATACTGGGTTATGTATCTGAAGTGTCTGTTGACACTGTTACATACAGATAACTTCTAAACTCATTTTTTTATTGACAAGTTTGGATTTATTTTTTCTTTCTCTCATTATCGTGTTTTAATTGGCAATTTCTTATGGCAAGGTAATTTGAAAGAAGCATTGTGGCTGACCCTGATGTGCAGCAGGCTAACTGTGAAAGCAGAAATGGACCCATCCAGCCTTTTATTGTGAGACCTCAGTAGTTAAAGACTTGATGTGCAACAGTGTGTTGTAATTATGATTGCTGCAGTTTATTAAATCTATTTCATAAGATGAGTGAATACATATAAATGTCAGTTTTGCTATTGGTATGAATGTGTGAAAAGATTATTGAATAAAATCCCAATTTATTGATTCAGAATATTTACCTTAAAAATGAGACTAGGAATTGCTACTGGACAAAGAAAACTGCTGATGTTCATCAAAGATCATGTTATATTCGGCAAAAATTTGCTTTCACAAAAGCAACTGAACCATCAATAAAAAATGATGTCAATATCTAGAATACAGTACAAATTTAGACATACATGTTAATGTGAATTGATATTGGGAATAATACATGCCAGAGAAGAGATAATATTCCAACACACATGCACATCTCTAGGTTTCCTATAAACTGAAAATTGTTCTCTGTATTTTCCCGGATCCAGAATAAATGTATGGATACAATGTTGGCCCTATTAATAATGGATTAAGTAGGATATACAGTTTTTCTTACAAACATGAAGGCAAGAAATAGGCTGTTGTTGGTGTTAGTTCTCAATTCACTTGGCTGACATCTTTGTAATTATTTTAGCGCTCTTCTCATAATCACAAGATGCCTGGACCACCTCCAGGTATCATGCTATCATAATGTACTCAAAGGCAGGATGCAGGAGAAGAGGTGATTTAAATAAACTCTGCTTATATATCTGTTATTTTTACAATATCAAGGAAAAAGAGTTTTTCTACCCCACAGAATATCTATCTTCTGTCCTCTTAGCCAGAACAGTGGTTTGGGCCATGTCTTGTGAATGAGTCTGGGAAACTTAGTATCTGGAAAAAAAGGACAGGATGATCATGACTTGCTTAAATCAATTGTGGCTGTCCCTTGGGACTGTGCGATCTTGAAAAAAAATTCACAAGTAAGAACAAGTGGGGAATGGCTATTGAGCAAAATCTAACAATGTCTATGACAAAAAACATAACCTGAAAAATTAGCTGTTGTGTACAATTGTCAAATCTTGAAAAAAAATTTATCTTGAATTAATTGATAAACAAAAATGTGCTTTCCCAGCAAAAATTGTAGAATGATGAAATACAATTTGGAGGACAATATTATAGACAGCCAAAAATTTGCAAATCATTTTCTCTTAATTTTTAGGAAAAAAAAAGTTTCTTAATTTGTTGGTTAGGAAGTTTGCAAAGAAGAAAAGCTCAGGCATATTTGTGGTCTTTTGGCTGGACGCCATTTGGAGTATTTATGTGGTGGCAATGTCTTGGTGATACAGATTTTTGGGTTTGTCTTGGTAAGCATGTAAACGGCAGGATTTCATCGGTCAATATGGAAATGATTAGATTTTTTTTTTAATTCACCAAAGACAGATTTATAATCCAGGATGCCAAATTATTCTTCACAATGAGACATTTTCCTTTTTGGTGAAAAGATAATGTGCATCTTTTGACCTCTTGCTTGATATAAATGTGCCTGGGCATCTAAATTCACTAATAAAATCACGATTGATGGTACAAGTGGAATTAAAGAGGCAAATAGTCTTAAGCAAGATTATTTACAGGCCATGGAAGAGTCTGACATACTTTTGTATCACAGCAGAGTGTGTCTCTTTAGTAATTGGATTATTTATGTCTGCCAGAGCATACATTTTGAAGGACTTGAATGTTGATGAACATAGATTACCAAAGTTTATTTTAGGACTTGCTATTTTCCCATATCCCACTTCTAAATATGACCCTTTGCTGATATTTCAATCTTTCCTTAGCTATGTTAATATTATTGACTGAACAAGTTAAACAGCTTGATCCTGTGAGCATCGACGATATTCCTTCTCTTACATTTTATGTTGTACCAATGAGTGTATGTGTAACAGCATAATCTTTTTTTAATCTTTATATACTTGCAAATCTACTTTCTTTTACACATATCATATATGCTTGTGGTTTAAGAATAGGAGGTTGAAAAATAATTTAAAGAAAAGATTTAAACTATAGGAGAGATGAAAGAAAAATGAGAACTCTAGGGTTACAGCTGAGAAAAATCAGGGAAAATAAGAGCCAGACAGCTAATATTTGACCAGAGAAACAAGCAAGGTAGAAAATGAGAGTGATCATTTAAAGTAAATGATAGTTGTAAATGAGAAGAGCTAGAGGTATCGTGGGACTGGGAAAAGAAAACAGAAACAGTAGATTGCACAGCAGGAATTAAGTCTTTTTGGTAATGCAACATTGAATTAAACAAGCATGGGTGCATTTTTCTTTCTGTTGGCAGAAAAGAGAGGTTGAGACATGGCATAGAAGGCAACAGAATCAGGCAATTGTATTTCACTAAATGTTATCATTAAATTACAATCACATCTATTATATAAACCCTTATTTTTGGTGATATATTTGTTGAAGTACTTCCCTAACTATACCAGGAATGTCTGATTTAGTCCCACTAGGATTTTGAGTTGGTAAAAATAAGAGTTCCAACAAAATCTTATACAAATCATACATCCCTATGAGAAGCTCAAAGGATATACAGGTTTACAGCAAAGGATACAGCGTACAGCAGGCTGGAGTTGTGCAGTTAGTGCTGGAATATTTCCCAGTTCCGTTAAGGAAAAGCTGCTTGGGTGGTGGCATTGATTGCTGACTTCTCCAAGGTGAGATCTGCCGTGCTAGGGATTTCTGAGTGAGGGCTTTCTGAGACTCTCATACCCCCATTCACATCACAGAAAGCTCCAGCATAATCCTGTGTAGTTGCAAAAGCAGTTGTGATAAGCTATGCCACCCAGATCTAACATTGAGTTTCTGGGCTGAATCTCTTACTTTGTCACCAGCCTCATGTTGCTATGTTTTGCACCAGATTATAATAATGGCCAGGACCCCTGTACACACTGCAGCAATATAAAAATGACCAGTGATGGGCAAATTTTTTCTCCTTTCCTGTGCAAAACCAATCGAGGGGTACCAGGGTGACAAAGCTCAGCAGGTCTATCACCCCATTTTATCACCCCATCTGAAGCACCTAAGTTATTCACCATTTCCAGAGCCATAATGAATCTGAGAGATGGGAATCAACACAAAACATTAGAAAGAACTGAAAAATCAGGCAGATGTGGTGAAAACCATGTTTTAAATTTTGTTAGTTTTCAGTTACCTTTAAGGAAGCCAGAGTTGGGAAACAGATTAAGGACCAGAAAATTATTTAGACTTGACCCTGTATCTCCATTTTCTACAGTTGGTTGTAGCTTCCCTCTGAATTTTTACTTTTCATGTTTTGATTTAATGATGTATATTATTTTTCTACCTAGATTTAAGTAAGACAAACATGCAGTTTTTACTATTTTCTGTTGAATTGGTTGTTACTATATTCATATAAAAATGAGCTATAAGGGATAAAGGAAACCAGAGCTATTTATTGGTTCCTTTTCATGTATTTTATCTCATGCAATCCTGCCACCCAGTGTGATTATCTCTAGTATGACTTCCACTTTGAAGCTAAGAATGCAGAGGCTCAGAGAAAGCCTGTGGCTGCCTACGGCCCCTGCTAGGTAAGTATCATGGATGTGACTAGAATCAGGCACCCTGACTCTAAATCTGCTATCTTTCTACAGTACTATTAGATCTCATATCAAACTTTACTAACCTGACTGGCTCATTCTAATATGTTAGTTCATTTACTGTAGAGAGCCTTCACAAGGAAATTACAGAAATACCAAGGGAGGTTGATTATAACAGGTTTGTATCCACACAGGGTCCCCGGGAAATAACTTCTGTAACTTTGCTATCAAGGAGATAGAACCAGCTCCAGTGCATGGATAGTCAGTGATGCCGTCACTACTCAGGAAGAGGCCTTTTGGTACCAGGCCAGCTGTGTGTCAATATTGCTCTGCTTTCAAATCTTGAAATTTATTTGCTCCATTCTGAGAACACGTGAATGTTCAATTTAAGAGAAGTGTAGAGACATCTGACTCAGAAAACTGATCCTGTGGAAAAAGAACAAACATTCCTCATCAGAGAAGACTTGTAATTTAGTTTTCCACATAGAAAAATGTTTTTAATATTATACATGATTTTTTAAAAGGCAATAGAGGGAGAAGCAATGCACACTTAACAAAAAGGGTGAAGAAATGAGGCATAATGCATCAAGTGATAATAAATCAAGTGAAGCATGTGACATCTAAGGAAAAAAAAAGATTTTGTAAGATGAGTGTGAAAACCTTGGAAAGAAAAGTCTAGAACTTAAAGCAAGTTCTGGGTGTACAAGTACTAGGACACAGGACCCCACCTATTTCACTGCATGGTTTTGTGACACCATTGTTAAGATGAATTATCAGTTTTACCCAAGTAGCTGATACTTTCTTCTGTAAATATGTTTTTAAGTTAGTTATTCTAAAATTTGTATCTAACTCATGTCATCACAGATTCTCAGGATACAGCTAAGGAAAAGATTACTGAGCATAATTTATAGGCAATAGCAACATGATTCAGATTTTTCTTCCTATGTATTATTTTTGTTGGGGTGATTAGCTTGGATTGAACAAAGGAATACTCTGGATAGAAACTGAGTTAGAATGAATTAGGCAGTTTGATTATTGTAGTAGTGTATGCAAGTTTTAAAATATGTCTAAATCACAAAAATGGAAAAACATTGATTCAGTTTGTTCTCAGACCAATAAAAGATAGTGTTTTTCAGATTGCTTTTTTTAAGAAAATAAACAGAGTCCCCATTTTCAGAAATTTGTCTGTTAGGAAATCTGGACCTTCATAAAGAAAACCTGAGAAATGACTATGGCCTTTCCAAAAGAGCTCCCATGCATTTCTCCTATTCATTTAAATGCCTTAATACAAGAAATTTACAAAAAAAATCCCTTACCAAATAGAGTTAGTACTTCTCTATTAATTGATATTAAAATGAATTTTGAACATCTGTATGAGAGATTTTATTCGAATCTATGCTGTATTATCTCTGCATCTATGCTTCACCAGGCCATATCAGCCTACGGAGAAAATTATGGCCCCAAAGATATAAACATTTCCCTGATGCAAATCCTGGAGGCCTCATCTGTATTGTTTTAGATCTATAAGAGGTTTCTCGAGAATGCCTATTGAGGACTATTCTCAACCTCAGTACCGTCCTTAGAGACCCACTTTCAAGGAAGCCTCCTTACCAATTACCTGCCCCAACTCCCGTGGTGCAGCTCCCCATTGCCTAGTCTTGTAAGAGTATGAGTCAATAAGTACAAAAGAAAAAAATCAAATGTTTCTGCTCATATCATTAATTTAACATGCTGTGCTTTATATTTTCAAAAGCTATAAGCATTTCATTCAAAGCCCGAGTGTTCATTAGATGAATTAGATATGACACAATTCGAACTATACTGGTAGATTAATTAGGAAACAGGATTTGCATTCCGCCCTGGAGACTCAAGGTGTTTGCCATAGACGGTAATCAGAGACACCATGGGTACTTAGTGAAATGCAGATTCCTTGTCCTCATAGTAGACTTACTGTATCAGCAAGTCTGGAATGGGGTCTGAAATTAGGATTCTTAAGAATCTTGCCAACTGGTTCCTGTAAGCATTCAAGTATGGGAGTGTCTGCACTGTGCAGGTCACTGTTGATAGTAGGCTAGATCATGACACAAACATGGTGGTGTTTGCATCAGGGTTATTGTGCTTTAATGGCTTTGTGTTTTATTGTGACTGGTGTATGGGAATGTATAAGAAGCACTGTGGTAGTGAGAAAAGGCAAGCCATTGCTCTCGAGCAATTGAAAGAAACTGTTCAAGACTGGGTATCTTAGGGATGTTTAACATCTAGATCTGATGTTTAGATTTTATAGCTTTTATAAAAACATTTTATTGTGTAAATGTTTCAGAAAACATAACTTTTATTTCTAGTCTTAATTCCTTTGTTCACTAGCTGTATTTAAAAATAAATATAATATAACTATTATATTCATATCTTGGTTTTGTTCTGAGTTCTCTAAGGAACTATCGTGTTACAGCAGAGTAGGCTGTGTGCTACTTTATCTGATACACACCTAAGAGATACCCATTATTATTCTCATTTCATAGATAAATGAACAGAGCCTCAAAGAGGTTAATTAACTTGACCAAAATCACACAGAAAATAAGTGATAAGACCATCACTGATTTCAGGCTGCCTGGCTTGAAGTCCAAGGACTTTCTATGACATCACACTACTAATTTGAAAAAGCATACTTTGTATTTTCTCTTTTAAATGGACATTCTTGCCTTCTGTGCCCCATAAGCATCATGAAAATCCACAAATGGTATTCTTTAAAAACAGGTCGGTCAAATGGTTTTGATAGCAGTGCTCTTTTAAATAGAAATTCTAGGAATAAGCTCATAAAGTACCATTGTAGTGTGTGTGTGTGTGTGTGTGTGTGTGTGTGTGTGTGTGTTCTATGTTGAAAAGTGAATGAGGGACGGTTATGCTATGAGCAATATTTGTCCGAATGGGCAAATAGTTTTCCATTCTGTCATCTATGTACTCTTTTCCTCGTGATGTTTATATCTTTTACTGCAACTTTCCAAATGGAAAGTGTATGATGTCAGGCTAGTTGTCCAAACATGCCTTTTCCATTTTAAAAGTGAATGTGGAACTCTGCAAGTGATCAACAACAGACTAGTAAAAAATTTTCAGGTTTGAGTCTTCCGCACTATTCCAATTAAAGCGGATCTTTCTCTCCATCATGGGAATTGCCCTGTATAACTGATTACCAAGCACATCATGTAAATGCCTCTTAGAAACTGCAAACAGCCCATTATGGAGAATGCACCTTATTAACAAAGGTCGTATTAGAATCTCACCCTGATAACTAATCGCATCAAACATACAGTACATCAATAGACACATAGACTAGCAAGCAACATTTTCCAATTAAGTGAATCAGCTTGACCTTCTGAACTATGAATAAACTGCAGCAACAGCTCCTGATTAGGCTTAAGGAGTCTGACTTCCACTGCAAACAAATGCCTCAGAATTTAAGCATACTTAGAAAGTTAATCCTGTAAAGAGTCAATGAACAGATTTAAAGTTTCTACGTTAATGCCTTGACCTGAGCTTCTTCAGATTTCTGCAATGCAGGCAGAATGGGAATGTATCCCTCTGAATAGATAAACAAGCTCTGAATTCCTTTTCGCTCTCCCTCAGGATAACTAAGTTAACAGAAGTAAACCCATTTTCAAAGCAGAATAAAATATTTGCTTCCCTAAGTAATTACGGGTCTTGGCATGTTTGGGCTACAGCCCCTGTAAGGATACGTGCAATTAACTGTACTCAGTGGAAACTGCAAGTACTTGCTAAAAAGGAGATTTGACCCTTGT
Source organism: Hipposideros armiger (assembly GCF_001890085.2). Classification (NCBI taxonomy): domain Eukaryota; kingdom Metazoa; phylum Chordata; class Mammalia; order Chiroptera; family Hipposideridae; genus Hipposideros; species Hipposideros armiger. The sequence goes on along the minus strand of NW_017732467.1, from coordinate 364,186 downwards.
TTATTTTTATTTGATGTTTATTCTAGAACTAATTCAAAACCCATTCATTCAATTTAGGTCTGAAGTTAAAATCCAATCCAATTCTTTAAACATTATACTTAATACATAGGGCTGACACTGCTAACCCGCCCTCAAGAGAGAGTACCCTTGAGGTTTGTAGGGTTTTTTTTTTCTAGTGTAAGTAATGGAGTTTCATAACTTTTGTGTCTCCGCTTTCTCATTTGTAAAATGAAGGACTTGAATTAAATAAGATTTAAATCCCTCATAGGTAAAATTTCTATGTATTTATGTAAATACATAACTAACAAAAGTTAAGACATTATTTCACTAGCCCAGGTTGAAATGACTAATTTTCAACAGTATTCACTGTTATTTTTGTCTGAATTTATGAGAGAGAGATGATGAATAAGAATGTAAATTCCTACAATCGAAAGAAATAATGGCTAGTATATTTTCCTATTAACAGCACAAGATATTTAATAATTAGGAAAACAAGCTCACTTCACATAAAAATCAGTTTAGAATTTTCATATGAAACATTACATTTCTGCAAAGAGCTGTTTAAATAACTATGTGGACTCTTTAAATTTAAATAAAAAGTCCCAGCCTAGGGCTGTGGCTGCTCATAGGAGATAATAGGGACAGGGTTTCTTCATATCATTTCCTCTTTTGCAGGAACACTGGAAGCAACATACTGTACTTAGAAATCTTCCATGTCAAATCTCATTATTGAAATTTACACACTCTTCACTTGCTGGAATTAATTATTCCAAGTATTCCAAAGCAGGGATGGAGGGGAGGAGAAAATCCTACTAGAACTAAGGCTCAAGAATATTTGTTTCAAGTTTTAAGAAAGGGTAATATGAGGCTGATGGGTCATGCAGTAGGTGGTTTTGAGGACATACAGAATTGGCCTGCATCGCATGAAATTAGAGATTTATTTTATTTGACTAGAGTAATGATTGGTAAATGAGCTCATCATCGACTATTTAAGGAAAAATCTTGGCTGCTGATAAATGCTTTTTCTTAAAGTTTTGTACATATAAATGCAAAAAGCACTTACCATGACATGCATAGATGCCTGAAGTGGGAAATATGTCTTTATTCTGTTTTCCATCTGTGTACCTTTTCTGTGTTCCTGGGAACTCTTTCATCCTCTAGGTATCCCTACTTTCCCATCTCAAAGAAAGGCATATGACAGGTAGATTCACACAGAAGCTCTTATGACTTACTGTATCATTCTTTCCAGAGAATTAATGTATTTAATATAATACTTAGTATATTTAAAAGAGGGTTAGAAGATTAAGTCAAGTGGCTAAATCTTTATTAATGATAGGCTACCTGAATCCAGGAGATATTTCTAATCAGAAGGGTCTCCTGGAGGTCTTTATTCTATAACCCAGGCAGGTGGCTGTTAGTTTTTCTTCTCACAAGGCTGTGAGAGGGTGCTGAGATAATGTAAGTGCGTGAGGGTTAGCATTTTTGTTCACTTCATTTGCTGCATTTCCCCAGCACTTAGACCAGTGCCTGGTACAGGGTAGGCTTGCAATACATATGTACCAAATTTATGAATCCTTACTATCTCTTAATGGCCAAAATTCAGGCATGTCAATTCAGGACCAGCAGGGACTGCAGAGATCTCTGTGAAGCTTATTATGTAGGGAAGCCCAAATATACATTGCAACTGGCTGCAGAAGGGTGATGAACAATGTGGTGGAGACTGCCATGGGCTCAGCCAAAGCAGTTTCTCTTCCTCCTGAGCAGACAAGTGGACTACACTCCCTAGCCTCCCTCCCTTGCATTTCGATGGCCATGTGACTGGCTCTTACACTTGCCACAAAGTACATGTCCCCCAAAATGTTACTGCAGAAATAATCAACAAATTAATTAAACATTGCCATTTGTATTGTATTATTTTATTTCCTAAAACCAGTGCTGTTTAGATTTTCAAGAATATAATCAAGGCCATTTTTGTGAAAATGACAAATGAAATAAAAAATGCTCTAAATTTTTCTATTAAGATATAATTTATATACAGTAAAGTGTGTACAGAATACTAATTTTAACTGTAAAACTCAACTAATTTTTTTGATACGCAGTCATACATTAGCCTCTACCCATTTCTCGCACCCCAGGAGTTTCCCTCATGCATCTCCCAGCCAACACCAATCCCCTCCTCTCCCTGAGACACTATTCTCACTTCTGTCACTTACATACTTTTAAAAAAAATGATTACAATCAAAACCAAATATTATTGTTGGTCAAATAAAATATTATGACATGGCAAAAATGTGAAGAACTGACCTACATTATGGACTACTACCCACTTCCCAAATGAACCCTGAGGGGCATTTGATGAAACATATAAATTTAGAGTTAAGAACCTCAATACTCAAACACTCAAACAGGATAAATTCAAAGAAAGCCACATCCAAACTACTGAAAAACAAGAAAAAGATAACAAAGATAAATATAGGTTCATTCTGTACACATGCATATGCATTTAGCATTTTTGCTGTGGTAATCTCCAAAGATTGTCAATGACGGAAAGGTAAAGAAATGTAACTGTGCTTGTAATAAAAGTATTATATAATATTAGATATTTTATGAGACTGGGACAGTGATGACCTGATATATATCTTTGAAAATAAAATTTGATCCTTATACCCTAAGTGCACTGTTTCTCAACAAAAAGAAGATGAGAGAGAGAGGAAAAAGGAATGTGATGAAATTCAAAGTCCAGCTGGAAATCAACCATTCTATGCTTATTATTATTTAAAAAAATTTTTTTGTTGTTTAATGCTGGAACCTTCAGCAACATCAGGTTAAAATTTCACTGCTATTAATGATATGGAATCCACTTCAGTTCCTTAGGGTACCAGATAAATGCTTTTGAAGAAGACGAAGTCATACATAAGTTTGTTGCATAAACTCCCAACTTGTTGCTTTGGGAAGTGTCTGTCTGCACTTTAAGATGCTAAAGAACACGAACTGTGAAAGTCTTTCCCAACAGCCAAAGGGAAACATGCAGACTGAACCTTTGAGTTAAATACTTACCTGTGTTCCAGTGAGTAGTTTCAGCTTCGTCATAGCTAGTTGTTTTCTTCAGGTTTTAGGAATCTATGAAGTTGAGTTTTCAGGTACAGTGTGGCAAGTTCCCCGAGTAAAAGAGAAAATTGTTCCAACTAACTCTGCCTCTGAGGCAATGTTTATTGAAGAACAATCATTAATTAATCCTGGGACAATAAAACCTTTTTCCTGTCCTATCTCCAGTTAATAATGCATGACTAACAGTTACAATCTAGCTGTAAATCAGGGCAAAGGAAACATACCACAAACTTATTTTCCTCTCAAGTCCAATAGGTTGATATGCATGTTGTTTTAATATTCCCACTTGGGGCTGCACATCTAACGTTATTTTTGAAAATGTGCTAAAAAGCCTGAAAATATTGGGTCTTTTTAATACATTTTTATTACAACTGAGGATTTGAAAAATGAAATGTGATGCTTCTTACTCAGAACATAATGTGAAAGCAAAATAGGAAATAAGAATATGGCAATAGAATTTATGGCACATGGTAGAATTGTCTTAATTCATTATCTTTCATGGAATACTTTTTTCTTTCATTTATGACGTAACTATTTCTTATGTTGCTAGCATATTCTTAATAAGAATGCTTTTTAGTGTCCTTCCTCTTTTCTCCAGAAGATCTTATACAGTCAAACTGATATCTTTCTAGGAAGAGGAGGTAGCTTGAATGACTCAATGATAATGTGTTGAGACTTCTAGTATTGCCTTCAAAAATGGACCAGACTATTAGGAATAATATTGAGGGGAAGCTCTAAAGTTCCAGAGAAGGAACTCTGAGGAGAACTGGTGACTTGGAAATTAACTCATCCTTCAGATGCAGAATTGTCTGGTTCAAACAAAATGGGTTCCTTTAAATATATTTGCATTGCTGGTAATTATGAGTTTTAAATCCTCAAACTTACCATACCAAAAAACATGAGGCCACATTGAATACTTTAGGACAGTGGAGTTAAGATATTAAATGACTTTGTAAGTTGGATAAGTTATTGAATTCCATTGAGACCTATTTAAACACACACAAAAAGTGAAGCTTTAGTTAGATATGTGTTATTTAAAATTTAACCCAAGAAACCATTAGGGTTTCATAGACAGATATCCTGGGACTCTGTGGAGAGAAAACTGGTGTGGTATTAGAATCTAAATTGAATAGCCAACTGCCATAATGGGAATTAATACAGAGTCATGCTCTGCTAAATGACAGGGATACATTCTGACAAATGCATCGTTGTGTGATTTTATTTTGTGAACATCGTAGAGTGCACTTACACAAACCTAGGTAGTATAGCCTACTATACACCTAGTTTGTGGCATACATTTATGACTGATTATAAAATAAACATTGCATAGAAATAAATTATCATAATTATAGCTAGTTATAACTTATCACCAATTGTTTTTGGCCAGTTTTTTCTGAGCAAGTGTTCTATTGTTGCTATGGAAATTTTGTCAGTATAAAAATTACCTATTGTTAAAATTTGATGAGTGTATCATGTTCATATTATTTTAAATTGTTACCCATTTTAAAATAATTTCTAAGCTGTTATAGATTATTTCCCCCACATGTCAGGATAAAAAGATAAGTTTTAGAAAACAAAATAGAAAGCAATCACAGAAGTAAATGAAAAAAAAATGTTTTGCATCATTTAAACATATTTTTGGAGAAGATAGAATGCTATAAAAAGATTTCAGAGCTATTAGTCTCAGTATGGTGTAGCACTAACATATCACTGATGAAGAAGGATGTGAATTTAGCTTCTACCACCATGTCAACCATAAATTATACATTCAGGATATAATATATTTTGGGTTTAGTATATACGTGAAGATCTGGATAGTTGCTGATATAATCTGAATATTAAACAATGAAGAACTTTTAAATTAACAAATGACAGAATAGGCTTCTGATGCATTAATGAGTTTTTCCATATTGCTAAAAAAATATATACTAGATTCTTATTATTTTATTAAAAACCAAAGGATTTCTTTTTTTTTTCATTTTGCAAATTAGGTAGGGATGGAAAATAGTTAACTGATGAATGAGAAGGGACAAAACATAGGCAGCATTTATCAGAGTCTTGGCAAACATGAAGACAGTGAAAACAGTGTTGAAGTGTTCAAAATTGAAATCTGATACTATTGAAGTTTCTAAACATAGAGTAAGTGAGCATAAGAAGGATATTGGTAGGGTTTTTTGAGCAAATTACATACACAATTTAGTTTTTGGCAAGGTAATGACTAATGTTCAGAGGATAATGCGAGAAGCTCTATGATATATCATGGGATTTTCCTCTATTGCAGAAAGTGTATCAAAATGAACATTTTGAGGTGTTTTTTTTTCAATCCTAGAAAAGACATAATCATAGAACAATCATACATACTCTTGGAAGAGTACTGAAAGAAATAGAAACCCTTAGTCTAGGTATAAAAAAATAATTTAAGATGTTAGAGATACAATATTGCACATATGCTTGGAAACGAGAATGGATAGGAAATACTGAATATAGTTAAAGATATTTCACATTTCTTGTTCTGTTCATTGTCTAAATTTGGTGGTAAACAATGAAATAAAAATCTTTATTGATTCTGATACATTTTAAAACTTTCCAGTGTAAACATATAGTGAAGTATACTAAAAATACATTAACCTGCATAAATTTTCAACCACTGTCAAAACTAGAAGGAGAGTGACATTGGTGCCTTTGGTGCCTTCCTGCCACAGAATACTCAGGAGAGGATATTATCCTAATGCTCCTTTAGAAATTGTTGCCGTATTGATCAAGATCCAGATTTTGTAACGAAAAGCAAAGGTATACTTTAAAAATTTATTTGGTCTGTAGTACTTATGATATTTTAATCAGAATTAATGTCATAGCAAAATGATGCATGGAAAAAAGTCAATGTATAAGTATCCCTGAAATCATTGAAGAGATTATAAGATTTTTTGAAGAAAAAAATTGTCAATGTTTATGAAAATATTATTGATACCGAATATATTACAGACTATTTTATTGACATCAATTTCTGTCACTCAAAACACACTAGAAAAAGCATAAAGAAAACTTATTTTGAGTGTGTACCTCACCATCTGCATATCTATGTCTAACATAATCTCAAATTCAATTTTTTTTCATGTCAAATGCAATTTCTTCCTTACAAAAAGTTTACTATGTTAAAATAATTAGATATTAATGTTTAAAGTGGCATATACGCATGACTTGTGTTCATCTTTGTTATCAGTATATATTGAATATTCCAATTTTAATACAGTTTTTACCTTTTCTAAAAATGTGTATACATTTTTCGGCACTCTCTGTATATTTAACAATGAAACTGACTGATGGCCATAGTACAAAATGTGCTATCGATAAGACCTTTGTTCTTAAAGAACCAAAATATTTAAATTCGATAAAACCAATACAGCTTTCATTATAATGTTGCAATATATTGGGACACAAATTTGCTGGACACCTTTTAAAATACCTTTGTAGCCTTCATTCTATATAAATTTTGCTAGTGAACAAAGTAGTTCCTCATAAAATATATTAAAAATTACGTTAGGTCCACCCTGTCACATAACTCAAATCAGTTTTTTTAAATTGCAAAAAGAAAATGTTGGCACAAATACACATGGAAATTGTAATAAATACTTTCATTTCTATAAAAACAGAGGATAATTCTTTTACAACAAATTATTATATCAGTGATCTTAAATTTTTAATAATTATAATTAAAACATTTAATTTGTTATATTATTTTCAAATTTTGATTTATAAAATTTATAGAGCATGACTTTATGTTTTTTATTAGTTATTATTAATTTTTTTTAATCCTTTCTTCAGCTTGAGGAAGGTGTAAATTTTTTCTAATTTGCCCAAAGCCAGTCTGCCCCAAATACTCCCTTTTACATTTCAAGAGTCTTTTTGGGGAGGAGGGGTGGCACTTAAATCACAGAATTTTATCTTAAATAATAGTAAGGATAGAAGATATGATATAAGAAAAGCTTTCGCCAGACAAAGCGATGAAGAAGAAAGCACTGTGCTTTGTAAACAGGGCCAGAGGAAGTGTGACTATGATGAGAATTTTGCCTTAGACTACCAGGGAAATAAGAAAGGAGAGGGGAGTTTCTTTGAAAAAGCAGGAGCAACAGCATGGATAGGATACTTGATTTTTAAATTTTACTGTGTATTTCAGAAACAACAACAATGAAACACGCCCCCCCCCCAAAAAAAAACAAACAAACAAAAGAAAAAACCCCACAGCTTTAAACTAAGGTAGGCTAAGATAAGTTAGTTTTAGTGCCAAGTCTAAAGTCTCATGACACCGTTTCTCTTCTCATGGTTGAGTGGGAATGGGGAATCTGGATTAGAGATTGGACCTGGTGAATATACAAATTACATGTTTTAGCCATCTAAATTGTATAGTGTAACTTTGAATTCATACTACATTAACACTTATTTAAAACTTATTATACTTTAAAGATGTTCTGAGTCTTTGATATCTATTCCATTAATGCTCATAAAAACTTATGAAGTAGATTTAAATAGATTAAGCAAATGCTCAAATCATAGAGAATTATTTTCCCCTCCACACATTTGTGCTCTTTGCATTTTATACTACCTCTTGATAACAAAAATTTATTTTATAATTATTTCTGGAGAAAGAAAAGCAGATGAGACTGAGTGAGAGGGAAGAAGAGAGGGAGGCCCAAGTAGAAAGGGAGAGGGAAGGAGGGGTGAGAAGGAAGGAAAGAAGGAAGGAAGGAAGGAAGAAGGGAGGGAGGGAGGGAGGGAGGAAGGAAGAAAATCAGTCCACTACTGTAGAGGTATAAAAATATTAATCAGAAAGATGTGAAGAGATCAAAACTTTTCAAATTACTCTCCATGCAGTCAAAGCAAATGATGTTTGGAAAGGAAGACAAAGAAGAAAACATCCCCCAAAGGATGAAGAGATTATAAGGGAATAACTGGCTTCTAAAAGTGAATTTTTACGTTTCCTTTGTGCTATGCTTAGATTCTATTCTATGAGAGAACTTGTAGAAGGCACATTAGAGAGTAGCTTTTCAGAATTATAAAGACTAAGATAAATGCCAGAAAAGGAGATTGGAAATTGTAATTCCAATTTTCACCATGGTAATAGGAGTCTAGAGAATATAGCACTATCAGATGGATTTTTAGCAAATTAATGGTGCCTGAACAGTGATGATGGATAACTTGATTTCAAACTGGAGGGAGAATTTTAACACAGAAACAATGAGTTTGTCTCTCAACACTGACAGTGGTCTACACATTAAAACAATGACTTAGATGGAGAGAGATGGGACATGTCTGAATTTGCAGATTACACAAAACTGAGGACAGTAAAAGGTTGCATGGTAAAAACCAGAAGCAAAGTGACATCAATATTTTGCTGTGATAAATTAAACATAAAAATATAAAATAAAAACCATTCTGTACTTTATTAAAAAAAATACACAAAACTTTATGAGTATAAAATAAGGGATTTCAGGCTTAGACCAGTGAGCTTTCAGATGACCTGAAGCTCAATGTGAATGGTTATTGTCATGTGGTTGTGGTAAATTTACTGGAACCTAGACTTTATTAAAAAAAGGCACATTATCTTAAACGAGGAAATACCATGACTAATTGTACCATTGTTTCAAAGAGACAGAGGAAGACAAAGAGTAGATTTGGAGAAAGTGACCAGGCCAGGGTCAGAGAACATTTCAGGGCCTTAAGAAGCTAAGCTTCATTCTGACTACCTTCTATATTGGAAAGCCTGTGTGGTGAAAACCCAACACTCTTACTCAGTATGAGCTCTAGTTCTGTGGAAATACAATAGTGCTAATGGAGAGGAATTGTAGAGCAACTGATGTTTTACTTAATTTAAGGCAATATTTCTCATAATCACAATTGCCTGAATGAGTCCCTTCAGGAGATAGTAGGTTTCCCATAACTGGAGGTCTTCAAATAGAAGCTTAATGATCAGTTGGGGGAACATATTTAATATTGTTCATTGCTTTGTCACCTGTTCCCAAAACGGTCTTGGTACAATTAGCCGCCATCAAATATTTATTGAATGAATGATTGAATAGAAAGAAGTTACTTATAACTAACGTTTATGGGCCCTCATTATTGGTCAGGCATACCTAATTTTCCAAAACCCTACAGGAAGGGACAGTAATTACTTTCATTTGTAGCTCAGAGAAATTAAGCTAGCAAAGGGGAAGGCCTTGCCCAAGTCACCCAGGAAGTGAGTGGAGGAGGCAGGTCTCTAATTGTGGAATATCAGTCTCCTGAGCCTGTTTCAAGTTTCAAAAGGTGATTGACCTCGATAATCTATAAGGTTCCAGCACCACACACTCCCTGATATATGCTGTATTAATCAAATAGGGAGGCCATTAGGTTGAGATAGTGTCATACCTTAGCAGCCTTTCTAAGGAAACCAAAACCTAAGCCTGTGAATGCTTCAAGGTTAAGAAATAAAAACCTAAGGTACAACCCATCACAAACAGCCAAGTAGACTTTTTCAAATAAGACAAATGCTTAAGCTATAGCCAGTCAAATAATTTCCTTGCTTTGCTTCTTCCTTTTCTCTATACTTCCTGTCAGTGGAATGTTCCAACCACTTCCAGTTTGTCATGGACCAACTGGAATCAGTTTTTGTTCCAATAAACTCTTAAAATTTTTAATATACCTTAGGTTATCTTTTAACAATGCCATTAGGAAGGGCCTGACTTTACCAACTCCTACATTAAAACCAATTTGTTTACTATATTAGTTAACATTAAAATGGAAGGGTAAGAATTTGGTCTCTGAAACAATTACAACTACGTTATGAACACTTTACTTAATTAGCAGGAAAAAGCAGAGAAAAGCGATCTGCCGACTAGTACAGTGTTTGAGATTGAGTAGCTGGAGACCAGGGTGGCTCTGGGGCATTACTATATTTTGTATACATAGAAAAAGTGTATGGAGATAGAAATTGGAGTCAATGACAGATTGCATTATTTTGCAATACTACCTTGTTTAAACTTCCGGAAACATTTTGAGGATTAATGCAGAATGTGAGCTCTTTGAGGCCAGGTTTAACACCTTACTAATATTTACATCCTCAGAGCTTTGCACAGTGACTTTCAGTATTGCACAAGGGATATGAGCAAGACAGGATAAATACGCTTATATGGTGAACACCATTGTTGGGGCAGCTGGGATAGCACTGGTATTAATGTGTATCTCTTACTAGTAGCAAGCCCTTGCTTGTTATGGTAACCCTAAACTTTACCAGTAGCTTATCTTGAAGATTTACCTCAAATTTTGTGCTAGAAAGTATATTACATGACATACTTATATAACTACCTTGGTTTGTTTTTTGTTTTCTTAAATTATTTATCACTGTGTTTTTCTTTCATAACACCACTGTGATGGGTTGTAATGATCTATTAATTAGCTGCATGTTTCTACTCATCCCTCCAATTCATCTCCTGATTAGACTGAACTCCTTAAGGCTATAACTATGCTACTCATCTAGAGTTATCCTCAATGCCTAGCAAAGTCCTTAGCAAGTAATTAATGCTGTCAAAGAAAAAATTGCACCCTGTGACATTAAACAAGCAAGTAAGGCTTCATTTGAAGCTATTGCAATAGAGGAGAGAGGCCAAAACTTATCTAAGCTCAACTCTGCTGAAAAAAAAAATGGTAGGAGAGTTTTTAAGAGCTAGGTGGAAGGATTGTAGGTAAATTTTCTTCTATCTTTATAATAGGAAGTTGTTTTACAGCTTGGAGCCAGGTGCCTACCTTAGTTTCCTACCCTTTTTCAGAAACTGGGAAATAGGATGCTAGCTTCTTTGATGATTATATTTCAAAGGGATGTTTCCTAGGCCCTGGGAAAGATATTCCTAGGTTGTAAAATTAGCCAAAGGCTTTTAAAATATTTACATCTCAAAGGGTTAGAGAAAGAACTTATATTGAAATTTTTCTCAAGTCAAGTCTCTAAGTTAGAGGAGTTCAAGGGTCTAGAGTCAGCAAGAAGCTTGTCTAAGCTTTCGTCAAGCTGAGGAAAACATTAAGGCCATTTTGGGAACATTAAGGCCATTTGCATCAGTGCTCAATAAAAGTTTGTTGAGTGAATGAACAAATGAATAAATAAAGTTTATCCCTTAGGATCATAATTTTAAATGTGTCAGCTTATTTAAAAAGCAATATCAAAAGTAATCAGAACAAATTAAAATAATATGTTAAACCCTTCTTGGGCTGGCCGAGTGGCGCTATGGTTAAGAACTGGCATGGGACTCCAGAGGGCCCTGGTTCAGATCCCACATATGAGGGCTAGTGACCTGCCCTCTACAGCTAAGATGCTGAACAACAGCTCAACCTGGAGCTGCTGTGAGTCACCAGCGACGGCATAGGTTGCAGCCCCTGTGGCAGTGGGTTGCCATGGGTTACCATATGTAGCCAGCAGCCAGCATGAGTGGCCAGCAGCCACAGTGAGTGGCTGTCCAGAAGCCGGTGACTGATCTGCCTCACCCGGGAAGAGCGCAATGATGATGCCAACTTGGGCCAGTGAAGCAACGTCCTCCACAACTAGACTGAAGAACAAAACGACAGCAACTTGTCTGTTCCCCTTCCCCCAATTCTCCAGCATTGTTCCTATCCCCCCAATTCCCCAATAAAAAAATCTTAAAAAACACACAAAACAAAACAAAACAAAACAAAACAAAAAACCCTTCTTTTATCTCTCTTGCTCGTTGATACTTCATTGAGGAGAAAATGCCACACCCCAAAAATACATTACATGTTGAATATGCATAACATTTTAAAAATTCAAAAGATGCCAAAAACTTTTCAATTGGAACTGTCTTTTATAAATCACTTACAGTGGAGCACACAATGATATATTTAACAGCTTTTTAAAAAAATAAAAATAATTTTATCAGATACTGTTATATTTTCAACATTATTGTTTATTCTCAAATCAAAAAAATTACATCAGATTGTAAAACATTATGTATAAACTTTCTCTGCAGTAGTTGTGGATATAAAATAGGAATAATCTTTCTCTTCCTACCCTGATGTGTTGTTTATATGGAGCAAATGAGAACATGAAATCCCTTTAGAACTGTAAAAATAACTGTTGAAAGACAATAAATTATCATAATGAATAATGAACATATAAACTCAAGTGGAAAGGTATTTTCATTTTCTTTAACAATAATATCCAGAAATATAATGAGATATGGAGATTCAGGCTATCTCCTAGGACATGCAAAAAAATATTTGGTAACCATTACTTCAAAATAATAGGTATGCCTGAGTTAGTGAAATGTTTAAATATTGGTTGTTTAACAATAAAAATATTTCAAATCTACTGATGAATAGCCTCCCAAAACATGAAAATTTCTAGAATACTAATTACCAGGGAGATAGTATCAAATGGTTGTTATGATTACAGACGAAACATGGATTTAGATACTCTGTTTATATCCTAGGTCTTCTACATTCCAGGTGAATAATCTTGAACAAATTATATGAACTCTATAAATCTTTGGTTTGTCATCTGTGAAGTAGGAAAAATGTCCAACTCCTAAGGCTGCTGTGAGACTCAAGTGGGATGGAGCACGTGAGGCATTCAACACAGTGATTGACTCACACAGAGTTCTCAAAAATTGGAGAAGAGAGACACACACACACACTAATTTATACATAATTAGACATAACACACACTTATATTTCTAACCTTGTGCAGATTAGCTTTTGCTTATATGTCATTGGCACTTCTAGTAATCTTGAAACAGCTCATTTTTTTATTCAAGTGACAATGTTTTTCTTATAATCTTTATTAAAGAGTCATTTAACATATAAATCTCTTTTGTTTCTGCAGAAATTTTCTCTTAGTGCAGAAATATTAGCAAGCCCCATATAATATATCATTAATTTTAAATTGCTCTTGAAATAGACATTTTCCCAAACCATATCTGGAAAATGTATCAGAAGTACTATAGTACAGAAGCAATAATACTACTTTGGAGTTTTTGAGACCTAGGTTTTTCATTTACCATCTGTCTTTGGGAAAGTCACTCATTTTCTAGAATCCCAGTTTACTGATCTGTAACTATTTAGATAATTAAAACCACCTGAAAAGAATAGTGCAAGTATCAAAAGAGATTACATTTAAAATACTTTATAAAAATTAAGAACTTGTTTAAGTCATCTCATAGAAAAAGGATGAACCCTCATCTAAAATTTGGTTTGAATGTCAAGACTCATGTTACCACACATGCACTAAGACAGTATTCAAAGGTTTATGACACGTAATGGGGTTTTCTGGGGAGTACAATACAGACTCCCAAGCTGGTCAAAAATGGCTTAAGAAAGCAGGGAGAGGAGATTGGCTTGGGGTGTTTAGGAAGTAGGGCCAGAGTGAAGGTCCCATGAAGTCAAATGTAAGAGTACTGGGATTATTTCTTATCAGTTTGTTCAGATGAGGGGATGAAGGGAAATGGGGAAGAGTGGGGCTTAAAAAGCTGTCTGCAACCAAGCATCAAAATACAGCCAAACTTTAGTAAGTAAAAATTATGGATTTCATTATTAAACTGTCAGTGCCAGTGTGGTGGTGTTTGTTGCTACCAAACAGCCTCTTCCTTTCTCCTTTTTTGCTGACAAAACGGACCTCCCAAAATACAGGCTGAAAATGAAATGCAGCCAATGGGAACTGAGAGGAGGTCTGCTGGAGGGTAATTAAGAATGATTTTGCTCTCTAATAAAGAGTTTCATTAAGAGCCAAATGCTTCACTTTTTTTATCATCAGGATATTTTGTGATTCAAATTCATAATTTAATATGTTAATAAATTTTAGAGTTATTCAGGAACGTTTTAGCATGAGTCCAAAATATCCACTGCGTTCCAAAAAGTCTAATCTGAGCAACTTAAGATAAGTAAATGAAGGCAAATGCGATGTTTCTTTGTGATAGCAACTCATTTTAATAATAGTGGCTACCTCCCGGTAATCAAAAGATCTAATTGTTAGTAACAATGTACTTTGATTTATCAAAATGCAGTGAATGCACTGTGAACTAGTTACAGAATTTCAAATTATGGATTCTATGTGAAAAATTCTCAGTTGTGATAGTTTAGATATGCTAATTTAAAGTGTGACTCCTTTCCTTATGAGTCAGCATTTAATTTTATTTTTTTAAGATTTTTATTAAAAATATATCTAACACACAGTATTAAATTAGTTTCAGGGGTACACCATCATTATTTAGCATTTATATACCTAAAGAAGTGATCACCATGATAAGTCCAGCAACTATCTGACACCGTACTATGGTATCACAGTGTTATTAACTTTATTCTCTATGCTGTATGTTACATCCCCATGACTTATTTGTTTTATATCTGGAAATTTGGACCTCTTATTCCCCTTCACCATTCCCCCTTTTTAAAAATTTTCAATTACAGTTGTAATTCAATTTTATTTTATGTTAATTTCAAGTATACAACATAGATAGTG
>NW_017732467.1:347665-348952 GCF_001890085.2 Hipposideros armiger | reverse complement strand
TCTTAAAGTCTATTTTGTCTGGTATAAGTATTGCTACTTCAGCTTTTTGTTTGTTTGTTTGTTTCCATTTTCATGAGGTATCTTTTTCCATCCTTTTACTTTCCATTTGTTTGTGTCTTCGATATGAAGTGAGTCTCTTATAGGCAGCATATGTAAGAGTTTTGTTTTCTTACCCATTCAGCCCTTCTATGTCTTTTGATTGGAGCATTTAATCCATTTACATTTAAAGTAATTGTTGATAAATATGTAGCTATTGGCATTATATTATTCATAGTTTTGATTTTTTTTTTCCATCTTAAAAAAGTTCCTCTAACATTCCTTGTAGTACTGGTTTGGTGATGATGAATATCTTAGTTTTCACTTGTATAGGAAGCTCTTTTTCTCTCCTTTGATTTTAAAGGATACTGTTGCTCAGTAGAGTAATTTTGGTTGTAATTTTGCTTTTCATCACGATGACTATTTTGTGCCAATCCCTTCTGGCCTACAAAGTTCCTGTTGAGAAATCAGTGACAATCTTATGGGGGCTCTCTTATAAGTTACTAGCTGCTTTTCTCTTGCTGCTTCCAGGATTCCCTCTTTGTCTTTAGTCTTTGCCATTTTAATTATAATGTGTCTTGGTGTGGACCTGTTTAGGTTCATATTGTTTGGGACTCTCTACACTTCCTGGACTTATATGCCTATTTCCTTTGTGAGGCTAGGAAAGTTTTCCATCATTATTTCTTCAAATAGGTTCTTAATCCCTTGCTTTCTCTCTTCTTTTACTGGTACTCCTATGATGTGAATGTTTTTATGCTTCATGTTGTCCCAGAGGTCACTTAAAGTCTCCTCACTTTTTTGGGTTCTTTTTTGGTTTTCTTTTTGCTGTTCGAATTGTGTGTTTTCTGCTACCTTGCCTTCTAAATCTCTAATTTGATCTTCTGCTTCATCTAGTCTGTTGGTGATTCCTTCTAAGGCATTCCTCATTTCATATTATATTCTTCACTTCTGATTGGTTCTTTTTTATGGTTTCTATGTCATTTCTTATGATTGCTATCTCTTTGTTTAAGTTCTCACTAAGTTTCTTGAGCATCATTATAAACATTGTTTTGAACTATCTCTCTTTGATAGGTTGCTTGCCTCCATTTCATTTAGTTCTTTTTCTGGAGTTGCTTCCTGTTCTTTCATTTGGGATGCATTTCTTCATTTCCTCATTTTGGCTGCCTCTCTGTGTTTGTTTCTGTGTATTAGGTAGATCTGCTGTGTCTCCTAGTCTTGGCCAGCTGGCCTTATGGAGTAGGTGCCCTGTGG
>NW_017732467.1:329782-346815 GCF_001890085.2 Hipposideros armiger | reverse complement strand
TTTACTAAGAAAGAGAGCAATGTGGATGGGCTGGCTGCTTGTAGAGAAAGTGCCTCCAGCAATTGAGAGTTGGGTAGGGTGGGGCCCCAGCTGAGTCAGAAAGATCAGGCTGCAGAGCTCTCCAGACCAATCAGATTCAGATTTAGGGGCAGGCTTAACACAGGAAAGATGGCTCCTGCCTGCCGACTTCATGGGAGGAGGACAGGAAAAATGTTGACTGTCCTCCAGCCCTAGAACCAAAACCACACACTTCAGCCATGCCCGCTTTATGCCTCCAATGCCCCTGAGTCACCATCGCTCCACTGGAACCCAAGGTGAGTGAGTGCCTGCGAGCGAGAGAGCCTGTTTATGAGGACATTTGTGTTTCCCAGAGCCTTTCGTCCCTCCCAGAACGTCAGGCTCCCCACTGTTTTTCATAGCCAGATGTTGTGGGGACTCCTCTTCCAACACCAGTGCTCTGGGCTGGGGAACCTGGTGTGAGTGCTGGGGTCTATCGCTCCAATTGGGGGAACCTCTGAGGTCAAGATAGCCCTCCTGATTCTCAACCTCCGAACGCAGGTGTGGGGCCCATTCTGTGTCTCTGCTTCCCCTACCAGTCTTGACGTGGCGTCTTCTTTATATCCTTTGTTATAAAACTTCTGTTCAGCCAGGCTTCAGATGGTTCTCCAGGTTGATTGTTGTATAATTTAGTTGTAATTTTAATGTGTTCATGGAAGGACCAGGCAGAGTGTTTGTCTACTCTGCCATCTTGGATCTCCAGTGCGAATCAGCATTTCAAAAGGGGACTGTAGTAGGAGGAATAAAATGGCTCCTTAAAGATGCCATGGCAAAAGTCCAGAACCATGAACATGTTATATTACATGGCAAAAGGGACTTTTTAGTAGGTGAGGAGAAGTGAGTGGGAAGTCTTGCATTCTTCAAATGTTATTCCAGATTTGGCTGTCTAATCTTTGTACTCATAATCTTAACCTGGAAGCCATGGGCAAACATAACTGTATATAACTGACTTAGTTTTTTTGTCCCCCTGCCAATCTTACTGAGGTAGCATCATAGAGATACAACTTTTGGATATCTGACAGTTTTTCAACCAATCTTTAGACCCTTTTGCAGCAATTATAGTTTATTAAGGATGGAATATTACATTTACCCATCTCCTCCATGATCTCTGAAATTTTTTGTAAAAATACAACAGTGTGCATTCTCATGGAAATATTTTAATGTATTGAAGAGAAAAGTATTATTCTCTTCTTCAGGGAGACCCCAGGAAAGTAAAGAATTATAGATCCTTCTTTGTTTTTAAATCCTAACATCAGCTCTTACTAATTTTTAATGTTAATTATTGGAAATATACAAGCAATGGATAAAATATTTCAAATAAATTGGTTTTTTGTTTGTTTTTTAAATTTTTAATCCTTTCTGTTTCAGAACTCTCTTTTTTTTTTCTTCCACTTTGGCCCTTATCTCTTTCTGTGTGATATTTGAGGGAGAAATGTTGAAAGTGGAAATGCTGTTTTTACTTGTTGGCGGATGTAGCTCCTAATGGGTATCTGTTAACAATACCATTATGTAATTCTAATAAAAATAATAATGCATCATCATTTACCTTAAGGTTATAGTTCTGACTTCTCCCTGTAATCACCTTGCTAAAGGGCTCTCAATTCAGAGACTATAAGGAAACATAAGTCGAGAAATCCAATATGTTTCTCTTCTTTTTCTTAATTCTCAATTTCTTAAATTACATGGCAACAGTTCTGCATTAATTGTTTGGAAAATTGTATGTTTGTTCTCAGATGAATAAACAGGACATGGCTTAGTTTTCCCTGAGGAATTGTCCCATCTCAGCACACCTTTCTAAGCACGTTGCAATCATTTTACAGTTAAATAGGCAGCTATGTGTACCTGAAACATGATCATATTAAACTCGTCTTTTAGATACACAGTGTTTGCTGGTAAATTGCAATTCTGAAACCATATCTGTAAGTTACTGTATCTGCCTTAAAATACCATAAAACCTGACATCTCCTTTTCATCATTTTGGGTTACTTATTTCTTGCCTTATAACCCTTATCATTAACAACAAGATGAAGAAATCAGCAACTGATTTTCCTACAAAAATCGTAAATCTTTTGAGCTTAGTTTTCTCAGATATACTCAGAGAATTTATGCCAAAATGACAAACTTGGCAAGTCCTTCCCGGTTATGTAAAAAAATATTTGTAAAGGAAAACTTTCCAATATTTTACTATTGACTGATAACTCTGCACTCCCCGTGGACTTTAAACTCCTATTACTGTTAATTGCCATGTTTCCTATGTATGGGTCAAAGTGTCAGCACTCTACAGTATCTTTAAATTCAGAAGATGCTATGTATTTTAAGAAGTCATATTTCCTAGTCCTCACCTTCTAGGAAGAGATTTATTTTTTATTCCATTTTGTACCATAAGAAACCATTTTTGGTGTACCTGTACAATGTACATCCATGTGGGTAGTAAGAAATAACTCCAGATAGCTCATTTAATAATGTTATTTGTAGCATATTTAAATTGTGCTGTTGGAATGAGATTAGCATATTGCTACATAACATCTCTTTTTAAGGGACCAACATAATTTGGGTAAAGAGAGACCTTCTGTAACTACTGAAGAACATTATTATATTCCCAAGAATAAAAATTGACTCACGGAGTCAGAATATGTAATTTGGGAAAGAGTGTACTTAGAATTCTAACCTAATAAATCAGTACAGTTATGTTCCACTGTGGTACTTATTCATTTCTCTCTTGTAGCAGAGTTAGTCATTTTACATTCCTATCTCCTCTACTAGAATGCCAGTGATTGAAGGGTATATCATATGTATTTAAAAGCAAAGAACAGGTATTCAATATATGATTGTGGAATTGAATTGAATAATGTGGGAGGGGAGAAAGAAAAGTTGGTGAAAGTTGTAAAAAAGACACTGGCATACTCTTGGTTCTTTCACCCTTCCTGGACCTATGGTTTTCTTTTCTTCCTTCTTCAATACACCGTCTTCCAGGGCAGGACTACTCTAAGAGTGCTGTGCAGATTCATGCTGACTCTAGAAACATGCTGTCAGTAGCAATGAGAAAAGTACAGAAGTTAACAGGAAACACTTAGGACCTTTTATAGCATATTGATAGTTTCTTTGATAAATCTAGTAACAAAAAATGGGCTTGATTTTTGTCTTTTTAAAAATTCCTTTTATTTTTAAGATTTTATTGGAAATGGGGAAGGGGAACAGACAAGTTGCTGTCCTTTTGTTCTTCAGTCTAGTTGTGGAGGACGTCGCTTCACTGGCCCATACTGGTATTGTGATCATTGCTCTCTTCCCAGGTGAGGCAGTTGGTCGTTGGTCATGCCAGCTGCCGGCCACTCATGCTGGCTGCCAGCCACTCACGGTAGCTCACAGCAGTCCACTGCAGCCCCACTGCAGCCTACACCATCTCTGGCAATTCATGGCAGCCCAGCTCCAGGTCGAGCTGTTCTTCACCATCTTAGCTGTAGAGGGTGCAGTGTCACTGGCTCATGTGGGATCCAAACCAGGGCCCTGCTGCTTAGAGCTCATGCTCCCAAGCCAACTCTTAACCAATGAACACTCTGCTGGCCCCAAATTCCATTTTTATTGTATTTAAAAATGTATGTTGGTCTGTGATAGATTGGGAAGAAAAAAACTGGCCTTTCAACACAGTTTGAGAAACATTGTTCTATTTTTTTGTTGAGTTTAATATTCAATATACTTAAATGTCCTGACGGCACATACATCATCTAATCAGAATGGAGGCCAACCAAAAACAGTGCCTTTTGGCCTTCTAAAGGAGTATTTGTCTGAATATTGGCCCTGCCTCTCCTTCTAGATGAGATATATATATTTATGTATATCATGTACTATATATATATATATATATATATATATATGTATATAATCTTGTTACAGATTAGAAATTTCATTTTGTAAGAGATGATTGCAGATCTCCATCCAAAGGGAAAGGTGTTAAGATAGATAAAGTCAAAAGGTAAGAAGAGATCCTGTGTTTAATAATGACTTAGGTACTTTTTATTTTGTAGTTCTTTATTTATAAAAATTTTGAATAACACCACAGAAGTCAAGCTGAGTAACCAAAAGGAAATTTCTATTTAAGTTAGTTTCCTTTTCCTGTATCTATTATTACCCCAGGCTATTTGATTGTATCTGATTTTATAATAAAAATTCCACAAGCATTTCGACTTATTGCTGTACTTTTAATCCAAACCTGCTATATAGTGTACTTTAAAACAGTTCCTTAAATGCTTTACTGGGCTGCTAAATTTTTAGATGGCAGTGTTTCTAAAAATAAAATGTTTGTGATAAACTTTCTTGAGAGAGCTATATTGATAAGGCCATTTCCATACCATTTTGAAAATGGCTTTAAGTTTGCTGTTTGCCACCTCCTTTGTTTTCTAAAGGTATTTTCTTGGGACCTATGTATTCTGCTTCCTTAAAGCTTTTATTATAGAGGAAATGCCTTGCATTATTTAGGAAGGCATCTGAAAATAATGTGGTTAGCCACCTTCCTTCTAGCATCCATAGCATCTCTCTTTGTCTTACTTACATTACCCTTAGATTTCAAATGTGAGTCATACTCATTGCCTGTGATAAATTGATCATTTTAGAGATAAGTGGGCTGTATAAACCATCTCTACTTACATGGGCTATGCAGACCCGTTCGTGTCTACCACTTTCTGTGCAAACCCATTTCTCTTTCCGGGCAAACCCATTCATATCACTTCAATTATTATCATTATTCAGATAGTTTTCAAATCACCTTCTCTAGCCCCAGGCATTCTACTAGCTGACAATATGAGATTTCAAGGACCTAACGAATATCTTTATTTGCCTATATCTGTGTTCCTTCAACACAATACATTTGAAATGAAATGAATTTTCTTCACTCACTCTCATTTTCATTCCTGATGAAATAATCTACTCTGTTTTGTGGCCATTATTTTTATTAGTGGTGACATCAATCTTTTAGTTGCCTAAGAAATTATGATTTGTCCTTCCGTTCTCCTTCATCTGACTGTTCACAAATCTTGACTCTATCTCAAAAATGTCTTTTTTATTTTTCCTCATCTTTGCTCTGCACACTTCTATTCCTTTTGGCCTGCACTTCTTGCTTTTAATTTCTTGCTATTCAGTTTCACTCTCCATTGTAGGATTTTCTTCCTAAATCACAGGTTGGTTCATGGTGACCTTTCCTTTTTTCAAAAATCTTCCAGTTTTCAACTACTTGCAGAAAAAAATTCAATCTTTTTAACATGAAATTTGAGGCCTTTCAAAATATATAGTTTAATATAAATCAAAACCTCAAGGAAGTCATTCCCTATATCCAGAACTTGCCATTTTACATTTCTCTATCTTTTGGAATATTTTTCTTTTCAATCCTTTCCTTGTCATTGTTATCCTAATTGTCCAAGGCTTAACCTAAAATGCCTCTTTGTATCCTGCACACAGGAGGCTCATGCCTATGAAATCCTAGGGAAATTGACTTAGATCTCAACTGTGTTTTGGCTTTATTGTGAATATAGTGCAATTTTATCGCAGATTGATTTAACTTACTCAACCATCTATATGTGTGCTTTGAATTTCAATAGTACTGTTGAATCTTTCTCTATTAGCCATTCTTTTCAAAGAAAGCAGAAGTTGAAAGTCATGGACTTTAAGTCCCCCACTTTGATAGGAGTGTTTTGCTGAGTTACGGTTGGATGCGGTCCTAGTTTGGGACGATGTAGCATTTTTTGAATATTTTAGTAATGTCTCAAAGTGCTTGGCCAGTGATAAAGAAGCACTTCTCAGTAGGTCTTTCCTGGGTGGACTGGACTAATTAAGAGACAATGTCGCATTTTTCTAAGGAGCTTTTTAGTGTTTGAATAAGAAGCAAATCTGCAAACGTTTAGGTTATAAGCTTTTAGTTTTAGGGTTTTGAACTTCCTAAGCAAACATAAATGTCATTTGTTTCCTTTAGAATGTATCACAATGCTCTACCAGGTGCACTTTAAACTCAATTTATTTTGACTTGGTCTAAACAGCATGGGCCTAATGGAGACAGCAAATAATCTCAGGCAGTGTTAGGACTCTCCTCCCCTGCTGTCTTTGTTGCCGGGTAGGAATTCTATATGTCCTCCCCTTTAACATTTCATGATCAATTTGGGACACTGTACAGGAAACCCTTACTACTGCTTCTGTGAATTACCAGAATGGGGAGGAATCTTAACTTCTTGCTCTAGTAGATAAAAGTGCTGGGCTGATCTGATCGAATTTGCTTGAAATTCAAGGAGAATTAAAGTTAACCTCAGCCCTCCAAAGAATCAGAAAACTGTGCCAAGTGGCTCACCAAGGTGGTGAATTCAAACTCACAAATTATAGCTAACTGTGTCTTTCTCGCATAATCAGTCTTTTTAATTTGATAGAAGAAAAGAGCGGTTTATGTGAAAAATATATATGTATATGTATTTGTGTGTGTGTGTGCGTGTGTGTGTGTGTGTGTATAGCATATCACATCTCAGTAATAATAAACTCTTCTTTTTTATGATATTGTGACATTTTAATGCCTTTGTAGGAAAAGATGACACAGAGTCTTCTGCACGTTGTTACATTTCAATTTTACACTTTGGAGATTTCATCTTTTGATGGAATCTCCTTTTATAACCTGACTAATGTAAGGTTATGTGTCTCTCATTACCACCTTTGATCATCCTCTCAGCAGAACAAGCCTAATGTTACATCATCATCATTAAGCTCTGGAAGAATTTCCTGCTGGGTTTTTCGATAATCACAATATTTTTCATTTCATGAAAAGCATGAAGGGAGTTCCTGCTTCTCTCTTCTTGCTTCATACATTGAGTGTGTGGAGTGGAGGCAAAAAGGAATGGTAAAATGAGTATCCCAAATAAAGCAATCTTAACTCTACTTAAAATTAAATCTTCTCCCATGTCTTTTGTCCCCTGTGTTTTCTGGTTGGGCTGCTGTGTCAAAATGAGACTTCAAATTTAGGAACCAGGTTAGATGTTTATGTTTGTCATATTTCAACTAGATTTTTTTTAAACCTTTAAGCAAGTGTAGCAGCTAACAAAAATCTAGCCTGAAATTGGAAGCTTATGGCTTTTAGCATTTGACCTGCTGTCCTGGACTAATATTTGATACCACCATTCACATTCCAATTAAGATATTGAGAATATATTGTAGTTTTCTTATATTAATGCTATTTTTTGGATTGTTTATGGTTGAGCTTTTTCATAATTGGACTATGATAAACATTATATAAATTTATTTCATATATGCAAACCGTGACTGCTGTGCTTGTATCAGTGTCAAAGGGATATTATTAGTATCTGGACTGATCTAGAATGACAGTGGAATCTGAATAATTAATTGGCTGCTGAAAGGTCAGCTTAACCACTTCTGCAAACATTTAGGAAGGCACATTATGTTTCAGTCATAAAGTGCTTAACTATAACTTTGATTATTTATTTCTCACTACTATTTTATGAGGCCATTAAGAATTATCTTTGTTACTATGATTCTATGAATAGAGAAATTGAAGGATATGGAAATAGATACAAACTGTGGTTAAGCCAGTTACCCAAATGTATAACCAAGGTCACAGATACAATAGAAATCTCAAATTATATATCTAAGCCCCTATGAGTTGTTTTATTATTCAATCAAAGGAGGCAGGTTACTTCTGAGATGTGGTATATTTGCAGTTTTTCAGCTTCAAACAAAAGAATATGTTTAAATTTCATCTCATCCAGTCATTTAGCAAATATTTCTGTAGTGCCTACTATGTGAAGGAGTGTGTACATGGCAATGTCACATTTTCTGTCTTTAAGCTTCATATATACAGTTCATCTTAACATAAGACACTGAGAAGGGAAAGACACATAATATCGTTGAAAGGGAGTGTGGGTCAAATATTAAAGGACAGAAGTTGGTTTTCCTTTCAAATATCTCTTAAATCATTTTTTTGCCTACCTTTCAAAAGTAGGTATATATCTGGGGTGTGTTGCCACTTTGGCAGCCAAATGATTTGTCATACCTTCAAACTGATCATTTTTTTCTTTTAAGATTTTTATTGGGGAATTGGGGAGAACAGTGTTGGGCAATTGGGGAAGGGGAACATTGTGTTTTCCAGGACCCATCAGCTCTAAGTCAAGTTGTTGTCCTTCAATCTTAATTGTGGAGGGCGCAACTAGCTCAGCTCTAAGTCCAGTTACCACTTTCAGTCTAGTTGTAGGGGGGAAGGGAGGCGCAGCCCACCATCCCATATGGGTGTTGAGCTGGGAACCTTGCTGCTAAGAGCACAGGCTCTCACCAGCTCAGCAGCAACTCAGCTCGGGCGCAGCTCACTGGCCCATGTGGGAATCAAACTGGCCAGCCTGATGCTCGGAGCTCATGCTCTTAACCAACTGAACCACTTGGCTGGCCGTAAACTGATAATCTTTAAATACTTGTTTAACACTTATTTGAGTGGGTAAGAAAACTAATTTCTTTTTTACTAAAGACATAAATCTTTTCCTTTTTTTTTTAAGTTTCAAAATAAGCAATTTATAATATTCCAGAGTGAATGACTCTTGATTCACAATCTCAGATGTGAAGGTTAAGGTTTTAAATTTTCAGATTTTCCATTTAATTTCTGCTTTTGAAGACTTGGTTGCTACTATACTGATTAACACCTTTGGGACTTCCCTGAGTTTCTGCCATCCCAGGTTTGTGCTGTGGTGACGAGAGGGATAGAGTGCATTAGGTTCTCAGGTACTGCTATACACTGAGTGTTAACAAAAGAAACAGAAAAACAAATAGGAGCAAAGTGTATTTAGATTAATATTTCAGAATATTATTTCAGTCACATTGTCTTTCAGTAAATTGTATAGTCATAAAGTTTTTCTTTTCCCCCTATGGGTTGTTGTTGTTTTTTTTTTTCTCTTCAGAGCTGTCCAAGAAAATCAGACATGATTTTCTGTCCTGACAGTAATGTTCAGGCTTTGGGAGTTGAGTAGGGTTGAGTAGATTTCTCATCAGAAGATGCAGACCCATTCGCCCATGAGATCCTCTATCCTCCCAGCACCAGGCCCCCACTGTTACCCCTCTTCCTAGAGCTCAGTCACAGGCAAGCAGAATTCCCCTTGCAAAACTGGAAGATCACAGCTATCTGTAGTTTAAAACCAGCCATGTGGAAACTTCAGGCATTAAGCTGACAAAGGCATTATCGCTCACCTAAAATCCTATGCTCACCTCATCCTTATCAGACTTATCACTGTGCACCTAGTCTCTGGACTTCTTAGAATGAGATATTACCCCACACCTCCCCATCTCTGTTTAAACTTGTCCACAAAGAGCCCTGGAAAAGGAGGAGAGCTGACAAACAAATGACCGGGGCCTTACACCTCCATGTTTCCATCATGGGTGGATGTTTCTGCCTCTTTTACTTCCTGGTCTATGTTACTGTTATTTGGCATGAGTGGAGAAATTCCAGTGGAGGGAGACGAGACCTTTATGGAATAGTCTGAGACCACCCCTAATTTCCTTAATGTCCATGTCATTACTTGTGGCCCCCCTGCCTCTCATTGCCCAACCCCTGTATACAGCCCATTAAGCAATGTTCTACTCCATAAGCAAATCAAAGAGGGGTCCTTCCATGTTCTTAATTGCTAGTTGCTGCCCTAAGTTGTTCACCCTCTGATGCCAGGCAGCTCTCTTTGAAACTTTCTTATGTGGGCTTTCTTTTCAGCACAGTCCCCTTGCTGGTGCCATAGGCACATCTCTGCTGTATGACAAAGCCAATTCCATTGCAACACAGCTGGTGATGCCAGCACTAGCACACAAGCTTTCTCATCTCCCGTGTATACATCTCATCCCACAAGCTCACGTTTCCAATCAGTACAGCTTTTTCGTTCTTTATAATTCAACTAAATTTTTGGCTCTAGGCTGGCAGAATAACATTGGTTCTTCCTCAGGATTTAAACACCCAAATTATCAGGAGGACCATGGCCTTCGGGGAATTAAGAGAGGACCATACAGGTAACTGAAAAGTGTCAATGACTGTTTACTTCTTCAGATATGTCCATGTCATTCTACGAGTTTAATTTTCCTTTTTTTTTCCCTAAAACTGGGTCTTCCCTGAAGAAATATCCCCTACATTCAGAATTTATAAGTTCAGAATCCACAAATTTCAAAGTCTTTCTCTTCATTTTTGGCATTAACACTTTTCTATATTAAGAAGTATTTCCTATAAGAAATAAAAAGCATAGTATGAAAGAAAATGCCATGAATAAAATCTCAAAATATTATTCTAAATACATGTACACTCAACTAAACATGTTTTTTTTTTCCATTTCAATCTTTGTTGATTTCATTTATCAGATACACAGGAAATGAAAAGGCTATCAAATTCCCCACCCCCACCTCCTTTCTTTTTCTTTTTCCCTTGTTAGCAAATTTTTCCCACTACATTTCTATAGGTTTTGGTTCCTTTTCCATATTCTTTGGTAATTTCTTTAAGTAGCACAATTTCTTTAGAAGGCCTATCAAAGACTTTATTTAGATAATAAAATAAATCTTTCGGTTTGTTCTATACACCCTGTGGTTTTATAATTTCAATTTACTACAATTTCTGACTCAAGGTTTCAGGGCTGGTAGCTGGACCTATAATTTAATCCCCCAGTTTGATCATCTGAACTAAAAAACAAAACAACAACAAAAACAAAACACTGGACAGAAATAGGAGTTACTGAAAATTGTTCTCTGATTCAGACGGGGCATGAGCAGTGTGCATTTTGCTAATATGTTATAAAACTTTTCTTTGTAACTTGTATCATATTTTCAATTCTGTCCAATGGTTATTTTAGCATCTTTTTCTGTTGGTACATCAAGCATTTTTTGGACTGGTTCATCCTGTAATCTGACAGTTTGGTCCACCCACCTATTTTGCTTGGACGACTGTAATAGCCATTTAATTAGTCTCCTGACTCTGGTCTTACCTTATTCCAGTCATTCAGCCACAGGGTAGTCAGAGGTGTGTGTCTAAAATACAATTCTAAGCATGTTACCTCCTTGCTTAAAACCTTTCAATAATTTCCCAGAACCTATTACAGTGAACTACATAAGTTACCTGCGTAGGTTCCCCTGGAATGTCTTTAAAAGTGCAGAATACTGGGCCCTACTTCACAAATATTGATTGAGAATTTCTTCTGGGGCTAGGAAATCTCTTGAGGGATTTGGAAATTTGCATTTGCATTTGCATTTGAGCAAGAACCTGGGGGACTTCTTATGCCTGACAGAGTTTAAGAATGATAAGCTTAAAGATAGTAAAACGTAAAAGTCAGAAGTATGATTGCCTTGCTTATCCCTCCACTTATTATTACGATTGTCCAGTTCAAGCTATGCTTGATTACTTGTATTTTCCTATTTCTTTTATGCCTTCATGTTTTTGCACAGCTATTTCTTCTTTTTTTGAAGGCCCATTCATATCTCTTTAACTGGCTAATTCTTACTTGTTCTATAAGAGGCAGTTGGAAAAAGTCTTCATCTATGAAGCCTTCCTTGACCTCCCACCTCCCACAGAGAACCATTCTCACCCCTCTAGGTGTTCCTATCACACTTAATAAATACTATCATTACAGTGAGAAAGAGTTCAAGTTAAAGCAAGTGGGCAGTTGTGAGTATTGTGACCAAAGATAGGACATGAACTAATGCGCCTGACTCTACCTGTGAGGGTGGTAATTATATTTTATCTGTTTTTGATATGAGCATTCACTATACAATGGCTGTCATATAGAAGCCATTCAGAATTTCTTTTTTGAATAGTATATTAAACAATAAATATGTAGTAGGAAATATGATAGGACTTTTTCTGTTTTTTAAGACTTAACCATTCAAGCCAAAAGCTTGAAGGCTAAAAGCTGAAGAACATGTCTCTAAATGCATTCCATTCTCAAGTTAGCTGCCAGAAATCGGTGCCATATTTTTCCTCCCAGGTCTTACTAAGTGCTGTTGGAATCAGTCCTCCTTTTACCACTTACCACCTCAATCTTACTTCCTGCTCAATCTATCTAAGAAGTGTGGGGAGGCCAGAGATACAGGGAGTGTTAGGAGCGTCATTGGCCTCATGGGAAATTAATTGAGTGGTGAGAGGCTTTCCATCATGAAGTTGAAAGGTGGGCACTCTGCCACCAATTCAAATGATGGAGATACCTCCCTGTACTGCAGTAAAAGAGACTGGTGCTTTCCCTCATTTGAATATACACTTAGGCAGTGGATTTTGGACTGCCCCTCTGTCTTTTTGAGCAGAGGGAAAAAAAAAATTGGAGAGAGAGGCAAGGCAGGGTAGGGTGGGTGTGAAGCAACATGCATGCTCACTGGTGGTCAGGCTGTGTGAATTCCTCTCTGTGAAGTGCACAGTGGGGAAAGTAACTGGTTTTTAGCCATCTTTGTGGGAACCAACTTAGTAGGACTGATGACCATGGAAGATGCCTTTGCATGGGGGTGGACGCTGGGAAAGTCATAGCAAAAGGGGATGAACTTGAACTCCCATATCCAGGAACTACGCACCTGACAGGCAGAGGGCATCTGTCAGTGTTGGCCAGAAAAGCAGCTGTAGGCACTATAGAGAGAATTTCAGCTATTCCCGGTTAAGTGCACTGATGGTCACCATTTTCTTTTCCTTTATCCTTCTCCTCATTATGAGAGTAACTCCTCCCTGGTAGAGGGAAGAAAACAAAGGATTTAAAAAGAAGACCTGTCTTCTGTCCTATTAATGTTCCTAAAGCCACAGTTAGAGCCAACAATGGTGAAGATGAAAGCGTTAAATAGTTTATCATGTGGGATTTTTAAAACTGAGATGGACTGACTCTATAGTGAACACTATCCAGAAAGCTATAGAAGCTTCCTAAGATGGCCATTAAAGAATCTGCTTCCTCGTAGAGAACAGGAATTCAACAGAACATTTGGAAGGTGGTGATTAGAGGGAAATAAATCATTTTATATTTTTTATCACCAAGTTGAGCTTTTTTTTAAAAAAGCAATCCAGTCTATGTGACTGAAAATAATGAACACTAGAAGGCAAGAGGAGTTCACCAAGGGCTAGTTCTATCCCAATAAAATCATTTCGGTTTCTGAAATTATGTTCACAGGTTTAGAAACAACCAAGTCCAATCAAGAAAAACAAGGAAGCCTCAGGATAAGAATAGAGATAAAGAAACTTGTAGTTTGTACAAGTGACTAAGGGAATAAAGGGTCAGCCAGAGTGGTGTGATGTTTATATTGAATTTAGAAAAGGGAAAATAAAAACAAAATTTTTTTGTCAGTTTTTACTGCATTGCACTGAAGTGGAGAGGTGAAGAGATTCTCATAGAATAGGAAGTTTGGGGATTAAGTTTTGATGTCAAACAGGCATGAATATGTATCCTGACTCCACCCCCTAAAGCCACGAGACATTCTCTTGCCTTCAAATTTGTTACTAGTAAGTGAAAATAACATCAGCCTCTTCGTATTGTAGTACAAATAAGGGAAATTATTTACACGCATAATATGGTAGCAGACACACAGTAAATCCTAATGAATGTACATTTCTTTCCTTCCAAGAGAAGTCTGTTCTGCTGCTGGAGAAGGTATTAGTGCCTGACATTTTTCTAATAGGTGAAGCCTTTTTAAAAAATGTGCGTGCCTTTTAACATGGGTTCAGCCCCAATGAATCTATTTTTAAATGATAAATTCTGTCTTCTAGTTGCTTTGATCCTGACGATGGGTGATTTGAAAGGAGACATCCGTGTAGCTAGGTTTATGAAATCCAGAGCTCCATGTTATGTTAGTGAACCATCATTCTCTTGTGTGTTTGCTTACTTGCACCTGGCCTTGATTCCCCAAGTTCTGGTCAGTTCTTGGTGACATGATAAAATTAGATTTCTGGATTAACAAAACTGAGACCTAGCCCTTAAAAAGTGGTGACTACACAATGTGACTTCCCACTTTCTAAGGACCGGCTAATCATCATGTGTCACATAGCTGCTTCCTCTCTTTTGAATTGCTCTGTGAAATTGCATCATGACCTTAAGACTAGGTAGTTTTGGGACAACGCAGCTCTAGAATGTGTCATGAAACTACCGCTATAATATTGGTGTGCACAAAATGGCAAGCTCATCAGGCAGAATAGTTATGCAGATTAAACAGCAGGTACACTCATCTCCTCAGGGCAGAAAATGACATGAAACTGCAAGCAGGCATTAAAGAAAAAGGTTCACAGTGGTAAAAAATTGTTAGCCACCTGCCAGTTCAGCACAACAGCAGGTACACATGTTAAATGTCCACAAACATCAAAATGACGTTTTGAAGCTTTGTCTGGTTATAATGTCACTTTTTGCTCTTTGGAATATAACACAGTGCTGGGGTGCATTATGCATGTTAAGTCTTTGTCTTGAGAAAGAATGATAATTTGTATTTTATTTCTTGAAGATAAAACATAAAAAAAATTCTGAATAAATCCATGGGCATGCGTTTTTACAATAAGATTTCAAAATGTAACCTTTTCCCTCCATTGTAACATTCGAAGAATATCAGGGATTATTTGGGTTAACTCTGCCATTAATTTTGATTTTTTATAAAAATAATTACTTTTACCCAAATTGCTGCTTGGTAGTTTGCTCATGACAAGGTACATTATAAATGTTACCTGCAAAACTAAACTTTCTGAGATATTTCCTGTAATTATGTTTCAGCCCTTGTCTGATTGGACCTTGCATCCACATCCAAAATTATCATGGTATCTGACACATAGACAGTCAATACATATTTTTTTCAATCAATACATTAATTATGCTGTTTAATAGATTTTAGAGCATGCCTTTAGGAGGATAAAACAATTTGAGTTGAAGAAAAATAATAGATTAGTTTTGAAAAAGGTGTCAAAGGCCATCTATTTCATGTCCTTCATTTAGAAAACAAGAAACTGTCGCCCAAAAAGGTGAAATAACTTGTATAACATTGTTGGCTAATTATTTAAAGAATCCAAATATAAAAATAACTTTTATTTTAATATATAATTCTTTAAGCATATATTCATCAACCTACTAATTCTACTCCTATTTAAAGAACTTAAGATAATATATATATATATATATATATATATATATTTATATCTTTAATTGATTGTATATGATGCAGTTGTCCCCTGATTTCCATTGGTGACTTATAATATCAGCCAAGAAACCATTTAAGCTCAACTGATTAAGACTTTTCTTTAATAGTCTCACTAAAATAATGTTTTGTAATAAATATACCTCTATATTCACAACTAATGTGAATAAGATATGTTTAATATTACAAAATAGACCCTCCAAACTTTAAAATATTTACGTTATGACCCTCTGCAGAAAATTTTACTGACCCTGCTCTTAACTTTGAGAAACACACCTGTGAGATCTTGTGATTTCTTTCTCAACTTCCAAATAAGGTTTATTTAAATTAGTTGTTTTCTTTAGGACTCGAACATAGTGTTGGTCCTTTGAAACCAGGTCAACACTAGAAAAAGGATGTCAAAAATCAAGTGGCAGAAATTTTAGTAATCCATTAATAATTTATAAGATATGAACTAGTTTTGTAATGTCAGGAAAATAAATATATTAATTATTTCATAATCCACTCGGTAATCATTTCTTTTTGAGCACCTATTCTATGCCAAGAACTGTTCTAGGTTCTGGCTACACAGTGGTACTTTTTATACATTTACATTCTATTGGGTTAGTCAGTAAATAATAACATACATAAGTTCATTTTGATAGCAATCTGTGTTTTGAAGAAAACAGCAAACTGAAAGCACAGCTAGTAGCTTGTGAAGGTCAGGGAAGTACCATTAAAAAAATCTGTCAACATTTGTTGACTACAGTGTGCCAGATAATGTTCTATGTGTTTTCAACTATTACCACGCTAAATGCTATCAACTACCCTAAGGGGTAGATATGTACAATTAAACCTGTTTTAGAGATGTGAAAACTAAGACAAAGAAGAGGTCAGTAGCAGCCTAAAGCCACTCAGTTAACTTGTGGTTGAAGCCAGGATTTGAAACTAAGAAGTATAAACTCCAGAATTCAGCACTCTGCTGAGTGATCCAGTGAAGACTTCTCTGAGCCTTATTGAATGATACCATGGAAGACTGGTGGAAGAGAATTCTAGGCAAAGGATATACAAGGATATGGGATCAGGGGATGCACTAAACTAGAGGTGTGTGAAGACCAAGATAGTGTGGCTATAGCAGGAAATGAGGGAGAAAATAGTAGGAAATGATATCAAACTATTGATTGCCATACAGGCCATGGAAAAGAATTTAGATTTTATTCTAAGTGTGATGGTTTTAAGCCAGGAAATGACTTGATAAGATTTATGTTGTAAAAAGACTATAGAGGGACCAGAGTAGAAGCAAGATATAGAAGAGACAACCAATTGCCTACCCAATATCCATTCTCTTTTTTTTTTTTTTCTACTGTTATAACATAAGCCCACTGTTTTTCTTCAGGTTGCAATACACACAGGTGAAAATTGTATTTCGTAACCTCACTTGCAGCTTAGAATGGTCATGTAGTTGCTATGGCCCATAAGAGATAAGCTCAAGTCTCTTGGTGGGACTTTGGGAAAAAGCTCCATATATGGAGCTGACTCCGCTGACAGCTTTTTTCCCTTCCCCACCACTTCTTCCTCCCCAGAACATGGATGTAAAGAATGGAGATGCAAGGACCAAATTGTAATTGTAAGGAGACCTGGAGGGTGGAAGCTATGGTCTAAGGACATCTGAGAGAGAGAGAGAGAGAATGGGTCAGGGAGTATGGACTATTGCACAAGACCTGGACCCCCTACATTCCAAATTCTAGTTTCATGAGAGAAAAATCACCTTCATTTTTATCTAAGCCAATCTTCTTTGAATTATTTTCCAATGTGCAATCAAACTCATTCCTTAAATTGAAAATAGAGGCAATGCAGAATGTTATCAAGTCAGT
>NW_017732467.1:315166-322038 GCF_001890085.2 Hipposideros armiger | reverse complement strand
GCCCAATTTACAGATTTTCATCTAATTTTCAGGCAGGAAGAAGAATGAAGGACTACTGATGAAGGACACTACCTATCTTTGGAAGAAAATCATTCCCAAGAGTCTCTAGGAGACTTCTACTTAAATCTCACTGGTTACCCATGGCTGTAAAATAGATGGGACATCAGGCCATGTTTTTTAAACTGACACATTACCACTAAAATTACTCCACAGTATTTTCCTAATAAAGAAAAAAGGAGAATTGGGTGTTCAGTAGGTGTCTAGCAGTGTCTGTCTGCTACAATTGGCTTAAGTAAGAAGGGAATTTATGAAAGTACTTTAATATCTCTGGGAAGGTCAGAGAGTCAGACTAAAATCATGGGACCAGGAGTGACACACAAGCAAACCTCAGTGTCATTCTGGCAGAGACACCATTCCTACTACTTGACACCAACATCTCATCATGCAGGGACTTTATAATTACCCACTGTGCACCTGCTTTCCTTAAGGAGCTAGACCCCAGCTTGTCTGACTTGCAAATTGTTTTGCTGCAAATGTTCTTTATCATAGTGATTATCTGCACTATGGTTTAACTTGATGTATATAGTAAAACTTGGTTGATAATGATTGAAGATGATCTGAAGTTATCTTGATATGTGACCACTTTTGCTGACATTTTTACATCACGATTCCTTTATGTGCATTTATGTAAGAAAATTAGTGATGTGGATGGAGAGTTTATGTTCCACAGCAAGGCATTTATATCAGCGATATCTTAGGAGACAGAGGCTTTCCTAAAGTCTCTGAAAGAATATTAAGCAAGGAGTTAACCTTGGTCATGTGACTTACCATAGGGAGAGAGCACATGGTTTTGTTTTTTGGAGTCAGAAGGTTCAGATTAACATCCAGATACTACAACTACTGTAATGTGAGCTTGGCCAAGTGTCTTCAACCAGTGTTTTGGAGGTAAAATAGGGAAAAGCAAGTCTTCCTCAATGGGTGGTTCTAAAAGTTAGAAAGAAATATGTATGTGATGACACTGTCCTAAAATATAAAGGGCTATATGCTCTTTACACGCTAGGCATAGGGGCCCTGAGCTTTATTTTAAACACTTNTATATATATATATATATATATATATATATATTAGAACTAAATGGATTTGGTAATTGAGTTTATTTTACGTGACAATATTAAACACTGAAGAACCAGGAATGAGTGTTCACTGAGTCTTCTTTTAGGTCAACATGGTCTACCTGTGAAAGTTTGACAGCTAGTATCAACCCCAAACTGTGGACATTCCAGTACCATTATAAACAGACACAGAAAAATTATTTCTGTAAGTTTTCAATGGGCATGTATAAAAAAATAAATTCTTAGCTTTGATTTAGGATATTCCTTTTGGTTTTCCCCCAGACTCGCCACTCTTTCCCTCTTGACTATCTGGAGACAGAACCACTGATCTCTCCCTAGCTTCTTGGACTCAAACTTGAACATGGATATACCTTATCTACTCA
Organism: Hipposideros armiger; assembly: GCF_001890085.2. Classification (NCBI taxonomy): domain Eukaryota; kingdom Metazoa; phylum Chordata; class Mammalia; order Chiroptera; family Hipposideridae; genus Hipposideros; species Hipposideros armiger. The sequence goes on along the minus strand of NW_017732467.1, from coordinate 320,543 downwards.
CAACATTATGGCAGGTTTTATATTGGACTGACTTGATTAATGGAGATTCTTTAACTGATGAAGGAAAATCTAGTTTCAGATGTCTAGTACCAGTTACAAATTTACCCAGTAGCTCAAGAATCAGTACAGGGAAAAATGCAAATGTGAATATTTGCAAGTTTATATTTGGCCATTGAGGTCATGAGCATGAATATAATCTTAGAAAGAAATGTATAAAATATGAGAAAATCAAAGATAGGAATTAGGGAACAAAGTATTTTAAGGCTGAATAAAGAAATAGGGTAAAATAAAGAAAGAAGAGGAATTGTACAAAGAGTTAGGAAGATAACTATATCCTGAGGTCAAGAGGGGGAACATTTTCTTAAGAAGGCAACAGTGGCACATATCTCTGAGAGATCAAGCAACATAATAAATTAAAAATACCAAGCAGATTCTAAAATTAAGAAGTTCTTAGCTATAACATCAAAAATCATTTTACTAAGTAATGAAGGCAGAACACATTTCCATGGAGTCCAAAGGAAATAATAAGTGACAAAGTGAAGAAAATAAATATAGTCTGTTTTTTTTTTTCAAGGACTCTGTAAAGTGGATTACAGAGCAAGGATTATGCTCTGGGAGGAATATAAGACCAATAAACTATCTTTAAATGGAAGAGAATAAATATGTTTAGTATGCTGAGAAGAAAAGTACTAAGTCCAAGTGAAAGGGGTCGTCATTAATCAAATGGAGCAGGAGGGGAAGGAGATCATTAACATGGATGGAGCAGTCGTGCTTGGAGATGAGGGTGGCGCATCTTTTTTTGAGACATACAGGAAAGAAGAAAGGATTGGTGTGAAGAAAAAAGTAGGTTGGTAGACAGGTAGATAGGTAGGTGAGTTTGGATGCGAGAGGGGTGTAGCCGATAGAGTTCATATTTCAATGCCTTTTTAGTTTCTGAGAGGAGGACGAGGCAAAATAATTTGCTAGGATTGAGAGAAGCAGACTGAGATGGGGTTGTAAAAATACAACAAGGACTTAGAATAATTAAAAGAAGAGATGCTAAAGGGAATGGCCTAGAGAGCATAAAAGGAATTTCAGGCTTTATTGGAATTGTTTAGTTGAGGCCTGATATTTTTGTTTGTTTGTTTGTTTGTTTGTTTGTTTGTTCATTCGTTTCACATTACAGTTTAATAGCATAGTTGCAGAAGCTGACATGTTAGTTGGCTAGGTCTTGGAATGGGAATAAGCACTATGAATTCTTCAGAAAGACAAAGAAAAGGAAGGAAGAAAAATGGAATTAACCTTTATTTAGTCTCTATTTCTATTGGGTTGTCAGAAAAGTCATGACGCATTTTTGCAATGAAAAATGTACAAAAAATACGTCATGACTTTTCCGACAACCCAATAAATCTGCCCATTTAGTTATCACAAAATGTTCAGAGGCAATCATTTTCATTTTATTGAAGAAGAAGCTAAAGTTGAGAAATCATAGTGTCTTAGAGAAGGTCACAGATTCTAAATGGCAGAAACAGGACTTTAACTTGGGTATGTCATATTTTATATTCAGTGCACTTTCAGCCCAATTATGCTAGATAAGAATTAGGGGTTATCTGTAATCACTAACTAGTGGGTCTAGATAGAGTGAAGAAAGTGGATGAAACATAGACAAGGCTTTCAAAGAAATAGAATACAGTCAAGAAAAAGTGTAATTAAACATTGTTTACTCATTGGTGCATTTGGAGCATAGCCATAGAGGATGTCAAAGAAGAGAAGGCTGTAGCCAGAAAGTGGGAATTGGAAAATTGAGATTTGAAAGATGAAGAACATCCAAGTGCTTACACCCAATCCTGATGTAAGGTCCTAAGAGTCCTTCCTTAAAGTAAAGATGAATTATGGTGGATTCCACACATTAAGGAACATTGATATTGGGACATGGATTAAGTTAACCAGCTAACCATGTGAAATGGACCTAATGATGGAGGGGTTTAAGCTGGAAAAGAAGAAGATGGACCTCATCACTGAGGTATCAAAGAGATAAGGGTAAAAATCCTCACTCTGCCACTTTTAGATGTTATCTTTGTACTGAGAGACAATCTAAGTATTGAGAGACAGGAGTCTAAAGAATTAAGGGAGAAGACAGTTTTTAATTTATGGTTTGTTTTTAACCATCCTTTACTCTCAAAGTTCTACTGCCAGTTAATCTTTCATTAAATGCACAAAATTACATTTTTCTGTAATGTTTTAACAAGTTTTGTCTAAACCTGGAAACTTTTTTTTCCCAGAATTAGTAAGTGATTTTTAAATGTCTTTAGTGCACTTCAGGTAACAATACTTAAAGCAGGATGGCTTACTTCAGTGGGAAATTGGAAAATCTTGCTCTGTTGTCTTGCTCCTCCCCATTTATTTTGAAGTACAGAACAGTGGGATAGATTAATCCTGTTCAATGTATAGTGTTGCATTATTAACCAAAACTGATTTTTTAAGACAGTGGTAATTATGTCTCAACAAACCATAGATGAATGATTTTGCTATAGGTGACCTGTGCTGAGTCAAATTACTGGGAAAGTGTAAAACCTCTGTGCTTTCTTTTCCTTTTTTTTTTTTTTTTAGCTGAGCCATCCTGCCACCTGTTGGCAGCTCAGCTCGGGCAGGGACTACNAAAAAAAATAAAAGGCTAAAAAAATAAATTTAGCTTCTTAAAGTCTCATTTAGTCATAGGTTCATATGGAAAAGAAAGCAAACTTAATCCATCTAGGCTACAATAAATAGACAACTTCCCAGGGACTGATCAACATTTATATCCTATCAGATGGGCAAACCTATGCCCTTTGCTGAACATAAAGAAGGTAAAGTTCTTAATATTTCCTTCCCAATCCTTAGGGTTTTACATACATCATTTGCCAGATTGAAACATTTGGTAGGTAGGTACATTGAGGACCTTTTAATACCCTCTTTTTGTGAGATCAATGTAATCTCTATCCACTGACTTTTTAATACATTAAGGAATTCTATAAACCAAGTAAAAAATTCAGTAATAGTGGTGGCTGTTGCCTGGATAATTTAGAGATGCAGCCACCTGACAGCTGATTCTTTAGTGACTCTGCTTCTACTGACAGATGCAAAAGGAAAAGCTGAAGCTGTCAGTCTGCTTCTATTTTTTATGAGCAAATTTTGTACTTTTTGGAGCTATGGGATGGAGGTGCATTGCAAGAATGAACTTCGTGTGCCAATCTGCAAAGCAGACATTGCTCTCTCTTGTGATGGGAATAACACTTGTGGAGCATTTTTCACCTGAGAATGGCACTGCGCCTCATTAAAATGGATTTATTAAACCTCCAGGGCCCTCTGCAGAAGAGGGATGGTCATCTGCTATTTTATCAAGATGGGAAATTGGGGCAAAAAGGAGTCCAAGTGACTGGATTATAGTATCAAAATTTGGCAAACTTTATGTGCTTTCTGCCCTGGTTTATGACTGAGGTCAGCACAGCCATGAGGCATGTTAGAACTTTAAGCACCAAGAGGCACACAAGGAAAGGGAAACTCCTAGATGTACGATTTCTCAGCCTTAACACTATAGACACTGTGGGTCAGATAAATCTTGATTGTGGGGTGGAGCTGGGGGTCTGTGCTATGCATTGTAGGATGTTTAAGAACATCCCTGGCCCCACTAGATGCCAGTAGCATCCCCCATTGTGGGAACCAAAAAAGTGCCTCTGGACATTGCCAATGTTCCCAGGGAGACAATATGACCACCCTCCCTTCATTAAGAGCCACTGTGCTTGATATAAAGTTAAAAGGGGGCCTAAAAACACATCTAGATTCTAGAACTGACGATTTAGAGAAGCATTCAGCTTCACATATAGAATGTCCAAAAGTAGGATGCATGCACAAGCTTTACTTAAGCAAACATTGTAATAAACCAGTGGGATGAGTCAAAGCCCAAGAAAGCTTCGGGGGTCAAGCAGTATTAAAGCTATTGGAGTAGGCAAGAGTGATTTAATTTGAGTGATCCATCCATCAGCCAAAGTGTAAGAAAGCTGGCAAAAGACTAGTGAGCTCTCAGGGCACACTGACCAGGTTGCCATACAGGGATAGATGAGTAGCAAGTGAGAAACTGACACCTGACTAGTAGCATAGAATAAACCAACAGAGTAAAACAAGTTTTCCCTGTCACTTCTAGAATGTGCCAGACGATAAGTTCTGAGGCTGAACACACCCCACCAGAAACGGCCTTGGTAAGTGGGTGGTTCTGAGACTGCTAGGGAATGGCACCAATAATTATTGAGAGGGGCAAGAGAGAGCAGGGTGATCATTGATAAGAGTTTCAGTCCTCTCATAATCACAGATTAGCTGCCAGATATTAATTTATCACCTGAGTCTGCATTAATTCATTTTAAAGCTATAATTACTGGAAGAAGTAGTAATTTTTATATATTTAAATACCATTTAATTTTTTAGCAGCAGCTATAAGAAGCATTGCTATCATTGACCTTGTCATCTAGTATCTGACAAAAACACTTCCTCTTTGGGACTGGCAATTGTTTCCACTCTCTGTGACTCATTGTGAGCTGTCTTTTGAAAGTTCTAAGAGTATTTTTCCCATAGTAAAATATACTCAAACCAGCTTAGAATTTATATGAGACATGGTTATTTTTACAATAACTTCTCATTGATTAATTCATCCATCTATCCATCCATCCATCCAGTCAAACTACAAACAGTTTTGAGCATTTATTGGTGTTAAGAACACATACATCTAAATATGGGACAGGAAAATGTAAATAAATGTGGTCCCTGACCTCAAGTAGACCACAGAATCTTAGGCATATGATACTTAATTGTGACAATATTAATTAATAGTCCTTGCAGCACAGTACAGGAAGCCATGACAAAGACATAATATTTCAGTTAAAAACGTACAGAATTATTGCTGTTTCACTGAAGAAAACATGGATTTTCAGACATAGGCAGAATCAGTAGGGGATACAGAGGTGTTGAAAGGATGTTATGACCAGAGAACGGGAACACAATTGACATGAGCAATTGGAACTAAGCCTAGAAACGTGGTCAGACACACATTTATTAATATTCTTGTTTGGTACGCTAAGGGATACAGGCTTTGACATTTCAGCAGAAGACTTTTGCAGCAATGGGGTGACTTGACCAGGTTTGTGTTGTAGAAAGATTACTTTGAAGGCAGTGTGGAAGATTTATTAGACTTGAGACAGATTAGTTGGATAGAGCAAGAGAGATGAATTAGCTGACTACTATAGTAGTGGATGTGACAAATGATGATGACCTGAACTGAAGCAGTGACAGTGGGATGGAAAGAAGAAAATTGGTCTGTGAGATATATATATATATATATATATATATATATATATATATATATATATAT
>NW_017732467.1:311082-312326 GCF_001890085.2 Hipposideros armiger | reverse complement strand
TGTTGCTCAGAGCTCAAACTCTTGAGCGAGCTCTTAACAACTGAGCCACTCGGCCGCCGGCCCAAAACCTCTGTGCTTTTAATTACAACACTTCCCATTATTAGCAGAGAAGATGATTTCTCTCGTGGGTGCCAAGGATATGAAAAGCATTTTTATTCTGTAACAATCAGAAAAGGAAAATACTGAAACTTTTAAATCATAGAAGTTGAGGAGTGGCCCTAAATAAAGTTCTGTGAACAAGCCCTATGAGCACAGGTCAGTAGTTACCTCGTACTGCGCGTTACTCTTTCAGGGCAGGCACACACAACTCTAACGTAGCTGTTTTTTAATCATCATCACTTGTTATTGCCTCTCAGGTGTCAGCTTTTGCCAGAACTAATACTACCACTAATAATGTAAAGGAGGATATTACAAATTCATTTGGTAAATGGCATTTATAATGGGAGCAAAGTTTTACCTTTTACAGTCAGAGCACACATTAATTGCATCTTTAGGCAAAGAGGATGCTCTTAATCTCCAATCTATTATTAATTCTTATGTATGACCTACAGATTCATTTTTGTCCTTTGGATTCACTCTTTTTTTTTCTTAGTTTTATTCAATATATTTTCTAAAGGTGCTATAGTGGACCATTTATAACACTATTTTTGAAAATACTGCTTCTTCAGATTTTGTTTAGATATTTTTGTGTTACTAGTGGTTAAAGTGGAAAAAAAAGCAAGCTGAAAAATTGAAGACCATAAGGATAATTTAGAACCTTAATTTTTTTCTTATATTATTGTAAAAGACAAAGGGCAAAAAATCAACAATTTGAGTTGATAAGCATGTAAAAGAAAATTGCAGTTTCAAACTCATATAACCATTGCGAGGCAGTTTTAAGTCTGAAAGGAAACAATGTCAGTAATTAAGCCAGGACAACAGGATGAATCCACAGTTGTCCTGGGCAAACCAAATGCAGGTTACCCTGATCTTAGGCCCCTTATACCATTCTATGTTATTTTATGATTTTTCTTTATGAAGCTGCCTCATTTATTTTGGGTGGATTGAAAGCTGCCTGAACATGGTGCTGTTTCTCTCTACGCTCCATTGTATTTCTCACAGTGATTTGTATGTATGCATTGTCAATATATCTTTTCCTAATAAGTGATGACTGTTTGAAGTAAGCATCAGTATCCTCTACCACAATGCGGCCAATATGGTGCACAGCCAACTTCTATTTCATAGAAAAGAGCAGTTTCTGATAT
>NW_017732467.1:301938-302702 GCF_001890085.2 Hipposideros armiger | reverse complement strand
TTTGTATAGTAATGATGAAATAAGAAGCAGCTTAAAGGAGGGAGGATGATGTAGTTAGGAAATTCTGGGTACCTAGCATAAAATGTGATCAAGTAAGCATTCAATACAGCTTTAGTCATTTCTCATTTTATTCATTTGCAAATTTATTGGAGAAATAGGAGTTGTAAGACATTTCTGGACAAGTTACTCAGAAACCGTAATATGCAGGGCAACAAGTTAGAGATATAATAAGTTATCTCAGCTCCTTACAACCATGCATGATAGATACATATGATAAAGTAAAAGTTTGTGAAGAGGGAACGACTTGCTAAAGGGCACACAGCCAATATATATATCTAACCATACTAGAGTCTGGCCTTAAAAATATCAGTCTTCAAAACTAACGAGAAATCTCAGTAAGAGATAAAGACAAGGTAGCTATTGAAGAAGAGTATATTTCTGCTTCACTTATCAATTGATTGATTGATTGATTTGACAAATATGTTTTATACCAATATTAGCCACTGTTCTAAGGCTGGGGGTAGCAGTAAACAAATTTATTTGGTCACAAAAGAGCTGCTGAATTTCTGCCATCACATCGATATTTTAGGCAAAAGGAAGGGAAAAGAAAGAAGGCATATATTAATGTCTTCCTTTTAAAGGAGTTTTATTGGAAGTCCTTCTTAAACCATTTTCTTATGTTACTGGCCAGTTACTTGATCATTTTGCCAGCCCTGTCTTCAAGGCAGTCTGAGGAGTGAGTGCATTGGGTTGTCAGAAAAGTC
>NW_017732467.1:295618-297726 GCF_001890085.2 Hipposideros armiger | reverse complement strand
ATAATCAAGCGCCAACAAAGATGCCTGAGTAGGTACACACAAGAGGTATTAACTGCAGGAGAAAGGGAAGAAAGGGAAGAAAAAAAAGAAGAGAAAAAAGGAGAAAAGGAAAAGATAGTAAAAGAAAGAAAAGAAAAGAGAAAAAGGAAACAATAAGAAATGATAACATAAAAATGGAAAAGTCTATTTAGGTTAAGTTTAAATAATAGACAAATGATAGGAAATATTTATATTTAATTTCTCAATACACTAAAAAGGATTTGAGGAGTACTTTGTAACCAATATAATTAACTAATTTATTTGTTCTTTTCAAAGAAGGAGATAAACGACAGATTGCCCCATTTCTTGAATAAATCATTATTTTAGGGAAAATTTTTTACTTAGAAATGGCAAGAATAAAAAAAAAGTTGTCTTCAAAAATGAATGTCCTAATAGCGGTATAGGGAAAAAGGAACTCTGAAGGTATTGAATGTCTTTTGGATGTTGAAGTTAGTATCTCTCAGTATCTGTTTTGAGGAAACAGTCAGAAGCTCACAGGTTTAAAAGTAAAGGTTTAGGAGAAAAAAAAGAACCAAATAGACAAGATGTGTTGATTATTACCAACCATCCACAGTTTATATTGTGTATTTTAAAATGAATTTAATTAATCTGGTGGAGCAGTGTTCCTCAGGCCTTGCTAATTAACTAATAAAGCCCCCATCACTCCTAATTGTCTTGAACAATGAATAAAAATGAAACAGTTGCTGCTAAAGGGAAATCCAATGTTTCTTAAAAATAGCAACAGTTGGACAATGTAAGCAAATGTGTATAAGTGACTCACATGGAGGAACTAGCTAATCTGATTTGAGTTTGATCAAAGAATATGAAACACTGATAGTAAAAAAATGAATGAAGATTGATGGGAACCATATTCGTGTGCACATATATATATGAAGTATACACATGTAGCTATATTCATGCCAACATTTTTATAATTGATTGCTTAGTTGTTTAATATTTGCCTTCTGACCAAAAAGAAGACATCACATGGCATCTGAACAGATATAAGAACCCAATTAATGTAAATGAGAAATAATTATGAAAAAAANGTCTTTGTTTCATGAAAGAAAGCCCTGCTCATCACACCAGCAAAACGCCTTTAATTAAGGGTGTGTTAATCTTCAATATTCAGTAATCTATGAACCATTCTAAATTGCATTTCATTATAAGTAAACTCAATTTTCTCAGACTTTGAATCCTCTCAACTGACTCACAGGATGACGATTCCCCTTAAGTGTTGCTGCTAGTATCTAAGGCAGATTAAAGATGCTACTGCATGTTTAATCCATAATTGTTTCTAATTCTGACTTTTCAAATATTCTCTGAAGAGCCATGACTGCCTCCTGAGGGACAGAGTCTGGAGGTTTGATTAACTTGTCCCACAAAGTGTATAAGAAAGCAGGAGGTAAACTGCTCCACTCCATGCCCCAGAGGCAGTTTGCACCATGTTTGAGGCTGCCTTACTCTCCCGGTGAATGAGAAGCTCAGAAAGGATTTCTCAGACTTTACCATTTCAGAAGCTGTAGAGCAGCTGAAGCTCGAGTGTCATTAAGAAATGAGATTTGTTGAAGCTACCCCATCCTCCAGCTCTGCCCAGCTTAATTGGCATGTCAGTCTATGGATCCGTCCTGTGATAAAAGGCCAAATGTCTACTGGTTCTACCAGCTTGACTAGCGAGTTTTCAGGGGCTCTGCCGTTGCTCATAGACATGAGGCCATTCAGCAAACCTTGCTATTGAAGTTGACAAAGAAGCAGACTGAGTATAGGAAAGCATTTCCACATACGTTATTCTAGTTGTCAGGAACATTATCAAAAGAGAATTGGAGATGTGGGACCACTGGCTCGTGAAATGCCTTTCTTTTCTTTCCTTTTTTCCCCCTATTAAGAATAGAGCCATTAAATGCAACAATAAAATGCAAACTTTCTTGGATAAGGCAAGATTTCAGTTTGTGAAACAGGAAAAAGTTTGAAAAGAAGAAAAATACAGTTCTAAAAAAATTTTTTTTAGAATATCTTGAAAGCAAGCTTTCTTTTCTGTTTGTGTTTTTGTTTGTTTGGCCGTGCTAACA
>NW_017732467.1:289987-292288 GCF_001890085.2 Hipposideros armiger | reverse complement strand
GTCCAGGTCATCTAACTTTTTTACTCAGTCTTTTCAGCACTTCCAAATAGTTAACTTGGTTAACTGTTTGTCCAGTTGGTACAAATTCATAATGAGTAATCCCTCTGATATCAAAAAGGGTTAGCAACATTGTTGCAACAAGTTCACAAACTTGTCAGACCCTGTATATTGATGATGTATTATAGAATTGTACACTTGAAACTTATGTGATTATATTAACCAGCGTCACCCCAGTAAATTTAATAAAGCAGAATAAAATAACACAACCCAGTCTCAACTCTGTAACCAAGCCTCAAGGAGAACTAGAGCAATGGTCCCTTGTTTTCCAGGATACAGCAGCTGGTCTAGTGGGTGATAGTAGACCTCGTCCAAGTAACCCTCTATCTTGGCTCTACATTGGAAATAACCTAAGGGGCATTTTTACAAACAGTGGAACCCTATATCCCCAGAGAGTCTAAGCTGGACTTCAACTCAGGCTTTGGGATTTTGAAAAGCTCCCTGAGTGATACTAATGTGCAGCCATTTTTGAGAATCACTGCTTTCTCAGATCCATCGTCTCATAATCACCACAGAAGCAAGGGCTGTTGTCACCCGCATGCATATCTCTGCTATGATTGTGACTCAGCTTTTCTCTTCTATTAGTTTTCCCTGCTGCTTTTGCTTCTGTCAGCCTGTCTCAAGGCTTTGCATTCAGGGCTCTGAAAATGAAGGTTTAGCCACAGTTCAATACAAAATGGCCCTTTCAGACAAATGCATCATATGTAGCCTCCTCAAAGTTTGCTCTCGTCTATGGCTGGTTGCATTTTGGCTGGGGCACTGGACTTGTGGTCCAGCCATATGTGGACAAGGTAGCAGTGGTGTCAGATACAGTCTCAAATGTTAACTCCTCCTAGGAAATCCAGTTTCGTCTTTTGATTGTTTCTTTTTTTTTCCAACAAAGATCATTGTATTATAATTATTTATCAGTGTCTTTTCTTNCAGTTGGCCAACCCCTGTTCTAGCTAATGTAAAGAAAACCTGGTTAGCTACATAATTCATTCTGTGCATATATTTGAGAGCAATTCAAAATTTTAGGAAAGACACATATATAATTAACTCTAAAGTCAGATATAATTTTCTTTTGAGGGCTCTCATATATGTTTGTGCTATGTATAACAAACTGAACAACATACTCATCAACATATTTTTAGAATGTTTCAGAGTTAAGGCCCGGTATATACCTATGGAATCACATTAAAATATGATTCAGTAATCTAGAATTGATCAACTTTCCAAGTATTTCGCATAAATATGGGCATATTTTATACTATTTAGATAATGAATGAACTGTACCTACTGAAGACAATCCATCTGGAGATATTGGTCTTCTCAGTCTTTGTTATCAGAGGTAGTTGAGACAATAGATAAAGGGTATCAATAAGCTATAAATGGACAATTATTCATTAATAATAAACAGATTAATAGATTTTGAGTTGGTAAGTTTATTTATAGTCTATATTTGTTTTTGTTTTTTACTGATTTCTTAAAGGTTCTTATTAAGTAGAGAAATAAATGACCTGATGATTAGCCTTGTGGAGGAAAAGATGAGATAACACCTTTTGTTAGATTACTAGCTACTGAAGACAAGAACCATCGGTTAAGTTATACCCTTTTTATATGTAGAGTAAAAATTCAGATAACAGCATACTGATTTTCTTATTGTTAATAACAACAACTGTTATTGTTAATAACAGTTTTGCACAGTTGGGCCACAAAGAATGGTGTTTGAATGAAACACTCAATTCAAGGCACTTGTACACAGGTTTTACTTTTTTTTTTTTTATGGGAAAAAGAACACCACCAAGAAGAGATATGTACAGTATGCATCTAGATATTTTTAGAGTTATAGAGTTATCTGGATGTTGAAATGTTAAAAAGATATTTCTGATTATGACTTTTAACTTTTTTGATGATTGTTTGTTCTTACAGTGTTTTTGTTTTTGTTTTCCCTTTTCTACAATAAACAAAAGTCATGGAAGGAAATGAAGTACATATAAAATGTCAATGTGGCTAGATTAATCCCAATTGATATAAAAGGTATAGGTTTTCATGTTAGTATTATAACAGAATAATACAAAGCTGTTGAAGGTCTGAGAAATCTGAATGAGTGAATTATTGTTTGTCATGTTACTAGAAAGGCGTCATGCATGTGCTGTGTTACTCAAGCTTCAGAGTGGTAACAGGCTACTCACAGAAGTTGTCCTACATTCACTCTGATAAATGACTGTCCTTCCTGCCCTCCCAATCAGCAATTCCTAAAAC
>NW_017732467.1:284299-286587 GCF_001890085.2 Hipposideros armiger | reverse complement strand
TTACGGAATTGACTCTCCCACAACAGGGTATCCCATGACATCCCTCATCTGGCCCTCCAGTTTGGTTTTATCCTATGGAATTTGGGAAGCTGATGCCATGTTGATAGTGCTTACATTGTTTGTGTAAGTAATAAACTGTCACCATCAATTAAGACCTGTTGTGGCCTAATTGGCCTAATCTATGGCGTAGTGGCAAGAGCAGCTGCTGCTTACACGCTGTTGAACTGCTGCACAAAGCCACCATAGTGAAATTTTATGTATTTTGCAGTTGAGTTACACAATGTGGCTAGATATGTTTTTCTGCCTCTGTTATCTCTTTAGAATAAGACATAAGACATCATTACCCAGGGATTTTCTACAAAATCATAAAAATTCTGAATGTCTTTCTTACTGAGCAATTCAAAGATTAATTTCAACTGAAGACCAAACTAACTTTTCAGTAAAAACGATAAAAAGTGGGTCACACATAATTCTGTGTGTGTTTTTACCTGACACTATTCATAGTAAAGCCCAAAAGTGTATTTTAAGTATTTCCTCCTCATTTCTTTTATCTGTGCTTTCCTCTTAGGTGTGTTTCCTCTTTTTCAAAATCAGTTAAGACACACAAGACTAACATAGCTTATGTGTATACCTACACCAAAGAGATGTGTAATTTAATGAGACAAAAGTCTAAAGCAAGAAAAATATAGCACCCTTGAAAAAATGTTACATTAAAAATAAGTGAAAATTTGAACAGTCATTTCCTACATAGCTATTTTTGTTTTACTTTACATATTATCTTCTCCTCCTTTTCCACCTGACAACATACATTTATATAGTTATAATCAATGTACATACCATTTTCATTCTACTTTTAACTCCTGACATTTATTTCTGTATTATCCTCATAATAATGACTAAAACTAGATACTCTTTTATATGGGCATATCGGCATATCTGTAATTTTTATATGTTTTGTTACCTTTTTGTAACAATCTAATTAATATGTAACAATATAATTAATACCTTTATGTTTGACTAATTTTTTTGTTTTGTTTTGTTTTTTTCCTTTTGTGGCATTATTTCTTTGGGGCTAGTTCACATGGAAAATGAATTGATGTTAGCTCTGGATATCAGTCCTGGTTCCCTCATTTACAGTACATATAACCTTGCAAAACCTCATGCCATCTATAAAATGAGGGCAATATGAAGGTACCAACTTCATTGGGCTTATGTGGAATTTATATCAGATACTATACAAATCTCACAGTGCTCCACAATAGAAAATNAAAACATCAGCATAGGTGAGTATGGAAAAAAACACAACTCTAGATATCCTTTTCACTCCTTTATTACTCTGAGAAAACATATAATTTTATGTTTCACAAAGATTTATCCTAGTCGCAATGACAGAAATGTAACTCAGATGACTGAGGATAATTTTGGTATTCATGTAATAGGAAAGTCCAGGGATAGAACTAAGTTCAGGTATTTCTGGACCCATAAGCTCAAACACCAAGAACCTGTCACCTTTCTATCTTGTCTTCTGTGGCTTGGATTCTTTCTCATGCAGACTCATTTTACACAGTTGTGAATATAGTCCTAAACAGATTCAGGATTCTAGTCAACCAGCTTGGCAATTGCAGTTGTTTATAGTGTCTTTAAAAAACAGTGCAACCCAGGGCTGGCCAAGTAGTGTGTTGGTTAAGAGCTGGCCTGGGATGCCAGCTCTGAGCAGCAGGGCCTCGGTTCAGATCCCACATGAGGGCCAGTGACTGCAGCCCCTGCTGCACTGGGTTGCCATAAGCTACCGTGAGTGGCTGGCAGCCGGTGTGAGCTGCCAAGAGCCATTGTGAGTGGCTGTCCAGAAGCCGGAGGCTGATCTGCCTCACCTGGGAAGAGCGCAATGATCACAATGCCAACATGGGCCAGTGAAGCAACGTCCTCCACAACTAGACTGAAGAACAAAAGGACAACAACTTGTGTGTTCCCCTCCCATAATTCTCCAATAAAATCTTAAAAAAACCCCAAAAAACAGCACAACCCATCTTTATTCATGGAGGCCAAGACATGGAAACAATCCTTCGATAGATGATTGGATAAAGAAGATGCGGTACATATACACAATGGAATACTAACCTGCCATAAGAAAAGATAAAATACTGCCATTTGTGATACCATGACTGGATCTTGAGATTATAATGTTAAGCAAAATAAGTCAGACACAAAAAGTCAAGAACCATATGGCTTTACTCGCATGTAAGATATCAAACTGAAAGCAACAAACAAGGCAAACAAGCAAAAACTCA
>NW_017732467.1:225335-282558 GCF_001890085.2 Hipposideros armiger | reverse complement strand
ATTGTTGAATATAAAAAATAAAGTCTTAATTATTGTGCTATGATGTTTTTCACTTCAAAGGAGTAAAACTAAATAATTATTGCTGCTTTTATGTACTTGAAGGGCTGACTTGTGGAGAAAAAACGATATATTCCTTCTCCAAAGGATAAAAAAGACATGAGAGTCAACTTTGAAAGGACACATTCCATCTCAATATTTTTTGTTTTCAATTTCTGTTTTAACATCAGAGCTAGCCAGAGAAGGAATTAGAATTGCTTGTCAATGGAAGCCATTAGAGTAAGCTGGACCATCTCTGAGCAAAGAGATTGTAGAAGCAACTCAAGTATCAGATGGTTGGTTTGGATAAATGACCTCTAGGATTTATTCTGACATATTAATAGAAATTCCATGGTCTGTATATATCTCTAATTATATTATCAGGTCTTACTGGTTACTTTTCTCATACCACTATTTCTGTGTCAGTGTATCAATGTATAGTATTCTGTATTGCTTTTTGTGGCTTATTTATTTTTATGTATATTTCCTCAACTTGACTATGAGTTCCTTAAGAGAAGGGACTATTATGAGTCATTTGTTCCTTAATAGGTAGTATAGTACCTAATATATAATAAATAATAGACAAATGAAAGAAAACTTGCAAGAAAAATAGCTAAAATATTTAAATGTATGTATACTTTGTTGGGGCAAAGCAATCTTTATGTTTGCTCTGAAATATCACAAACTAATTTCTTAGATAATGAAAACATGATTTCCTCTTTTTATAGAGAAAACAAATCATGTTTTTGATGTATACATACCATGTTATCAAATACATAAAAACTCAATCTCTAAAAGAAAGCATTTAATGCTTGATAAACCACATGTGGTTCAATTTATTTTAAGAAAAGGCTCGTAAGACAATGAACTATCTTTTTTTCTCATTGACAGCAGGAACTAGAAATAACATCTCTTAAGATAGTGAACATAGGGGGATTTTGCCAAGATGTATTTTATAGAGTTATAAAATCTTACAACTGTACAACCAAATGTACAACCAAAAATAGAGGATTCCATTTTAAAGTGTGCTAGTGCAGAACTTACAGGTAATAGGGAAACAGGAAAATACTGCTGAATAAAGCCTGGAAAATGCTCATTGAATAGGACAGTCTGACATGTTAGGCAGACCCTTTCAGGGAGGGGCTGATTCCTTAAGCTTCAGAGAGCAACTTTACCCAATGCTGTTCCCCTTCCCACCGAAGCTCACATCAGTGCCCAAACTTTCAGGGACTATGAAGACCTGCTACCTTAGCCCAACTAGGGACAACTCTGAAGGGCCATTCTGGCCTCATAACTCCATGTGAGGGTGTGTAAGGTTGTGAGACCTGCTTCACAATTGTCTTAGTCAGCTTGGGCTGCTATAGTGAAATACCATACACCGGGTGGCTTAAACATAGACATTTATTTCTCATAGTTCTGGAGACTGGGAAGTTCAAGATCAGGGTTCTGGAGATTCAGTTCCTGCTAAGAAGTCTCTTACTGGCTTGTAGATGGGCTGCCTTCTCAACGCATCTTGATATGGTACAGAGGGAGGGAGTTCTGTTCTCTCTTCCTCTTTAAAAAACACTAATCCAATCATGTGGGCTTTATTCTTGTGACCTCTTCTCAAAGGCCCCACCTCCAAATATCATCACATTGGGGGTTAGACTTGCAATATATGGCTTTGGGGAGAATAAAAAAAAACTCAGCACATAACAACAGCTCAACTTTTCTTCCTGTCTTATTATGTTTTTGTTTGTTTGTTTGTTTTTCTTACCTTCTTTACCATTTAACACTGTGGACATAGAAATCCTTCTCAAAGTCTTTATCTCAGAGAACAACCAGCAATAGAAACGATCACTGATTTTGTAGAAAACACTGTAAATGAAAAAAAAAAGCCAACTTTAGACAATACTGAAGCAAAATATCAACTTAAAGCTCTTTTCAATTTTAAGGTGCTATATAGTATCCATGATATTCTTGATTACAAGGCAAGCTTGTGAATTTAATATATATTATCACAATTAAAATGTTGATAAAATATAATCACACTTGACAAATTCATTCTGCATTTTCCCTTTATTCCAGTTATATTTTTACTAGGATACAACATTTACTGGATATTTTATTATAATTCAGTCCTATATTCTTCTCTCAGCTTTATCGTTTGTTACTAAATTTTAAGCTAATCTCTGTAACAACAGTTCTTATCTATAAAATGGGAGTATAATGTACTTCCTGTCCTTTTTGCGTCATTTATGGGTTTATAAAACTTCTTCATAAATTTTAAAACCCACTCAAGTATAAGGAGGATTTTCTTAACAATGTAGAAAATATTTATTGTTAAAGCTTACTTTCAAGGAATTCTGAATAATGTTTAAAAATAAATTGGAACACTGTTGCAAAATTTCTCAAGAAAATACTAGCAAATTGAATTTAACAGCATATTAATAGGATTATGTGCCATGATTAATTGGGATTCATTCCTGGAATGCAAGGATGGTTTAACATACAAACAGTAATCAGTATAATATGCCACATTAACAGAATGGAGAGGAAAAAAAATACATAATTACTTTGATTGATGTGGAAAAATCATTTGACAAAATTGAATATCCTTTCATAAGTAAAACACTAAACAAACTAGGAGTAGACGAAAGCTGCCTAAACATAATAGAGGCCATATATGAAAAACCCAGGGATAGCACTATAGTCAAGAGCAAAAGACTGAAAGGTTTTTCTCTAAGATTAGGAAGAAGACAAGGATACTCACTTTTGCTAGTTCTATTTAAAAATGGTAGTAGAAATCCTAGCCAGAGCAATTAGGTAAGAAGAACAAATAAAAGCTATTGAAATTGGAAAGCAAGAAGTAAAATGATCTCTCTTTGCAGATGATGTGATCTTAAAAACAAAACAAAACAAAACAAAAACAAAAAACCTAAAACTTGCATAAAAAATATAGAGCTAAGAGGCAAATTCAGTAAAGTTATAGGATATAAAATCAGCATACAAAAATCAGTTGTATTTCTACACAGTAACAATGAGCAGTCCAAAACAAAAATTTAGAAAAATGGAAGAAATTTTTGTTCATTGACTAGACGACTGATTATTGTTAAGATGTCAGTACTACCCAAAGTGATCTACAAATTCAGTTCAACCCTATCAAAATTCCAATGCCTTTTTTTTTAGGAAGAGAAAAATCCATCCTAAATTTTATATGACATCTCAAGGGACTCCAAATAGCCAAAAAAAAAATTGACAAAGAACAAAGTTCTTCCTGATTTCAAATCTTACTACAAAGCTACAGTAATCAAAATAATTTGGTCCTGGCATGAAGGCAGACATACAGACCAATGGAATAGAATAGAAAGCCCAGACATAAAATTTGAATATACAGTGCAATTACCTTTGACAAGTGTGCCAAGACCATTCAATGGGGAAAGGACAGTCTTTTGAATATATGGTGTTTAAGAAAACTGGATACCCACATGCAAAAAAATGAAGATGGATCCTTATCTTACCCCATGTACAAAAATTAACTCAAAATGAACAAAATACCTAAATGTAAGAGCTAAAACTATAAAACTATTAGAAGAAAGAATAGGGGAGTATATTTCTTAGATATGACACTAAAACCACAAGCATCAAAGAAAAATATAGATAAGTTGGACTTCATTAAAATTAAAAACTTTTATGCATTTAAGCATCTTATCAATAGAGTGAAAGATAAACCACAGAATATTTTAAAAATATTTTCAAATTATGTACATAATAAGGGATTAATATCCACAATATATCAAAAACTACAACCGTATAACAACAAACAACCTCCCAAAAAAACTCAATTAGAAATGGGCAAAGGACTTGAATAGACATTTCTCCAAAGATATACAAATGGCCAGAAAGCACAGAAAAGTTGCCCAATATCACTAGTCATTAGGAAAATGCAACTCAAAACCACAGTGAATTACCATTTCACACCCATCAGAAGGGCAATTATAAAAAACAAAAACCAAAGAAACAAAACAAAATAACATATGTCAGTGAGAGTGTGGAGAGATTGCAACCCTTGTATATCGCTGGTAGAAATATAAATGGTGCAATCACTGTGGGAAATGGTATGGTTGTTCCTCACAAAGTTAAACATTAGAATTACCATATGATCCAGATATTCCAATTTTGGATATATAGTGCAAAGAATTGAAAGCAGGGACTCAGATAGATATTTGTACACCAATGTTCATAGCAACATTATTCTTAATAGTCAATAGGTAGAAGCAATCCAATGTCGATTGATGGATAAGTGGATAAACAAAATGTGGCATATACATACAATGAAATATTATTCAGTCTTTAAAAAGGAAGGCCATTCTGACACTTGCTACAACATGGGTGAATCTTGAGGACATTATACTAAGTGAAGTAAGCCAGTTACGAAAGGACACATATGATATGATTCCACTTATATGAGGTATCTGAGTAGACAAATTCACATAGACACAAAGCAGGATGTTGGTTGTCCATGGGGGGAGGGAAAACAGTTATTGTTTAATGGGTATGGCATTTCAACTGGGGAAGATGAAAAAATTCTGGAGATGGATGGCAGTGGTGGTTGCGCAGCAAGGTGAGTATACTTAATGCTGCTGAACTGTACACTTAAAACTGGTTAGCATGGTAAATTGTATGTTATCTATTTTACCACAAATGTAAAAATGCAGCTTTAAAAAGATATGTATTTCTGGAACCCAACCAATCCCTATTATTGTAAATCAGACTATCTGGAGTTGGTCCCCATAATCAATTTTTAACAAAAGGTCCACAGGTGATTCTGTGCAGTCACATTTAGAAATGTCTACTGTGAAATGCTAATGAGAATTCCTCAACCTCTATTGTGCTTTCCATCCATTCTTCAAAATAACAATATATCTGGAATAAGTTAAAAAAAATTCCTAAAAGTGGAGTTAACTGGACTTCCCAAGTCATGCTTTATTATAGTCTTTGTTGTATGTTAATTCATAATTTAGAATTACATTAACTGTGTTGAGAGGACAATTTAATTACTTGATGAATCTCATTTTAATATCCTATCCTGTATAGTATTGGCTGCCTGCGGTTAGCTTTAAAGGACACTTTATTATATCATTTTTATGGTCTGGGAAAAGGAGACAAAAGGATTATCAAAAAGTACACTTATTCAAATATATCTGTAATAAATTTATGGTAAAAGTATAGTTTTAAGATAATAAAGGCATTATAGCTTGACAAAAAAATCTAGACTGGAGTTTAGGAGACTTGAGTCCCTAATCCTACCACCATAAGGCGCACAACCTTTGGTAAATCACTCACGGACGTGGCACGCTGCATGTTCATTCATGAAGGACAATTTGATGTTTCCTCTTCTGTGGCTCCTTTATCTCACATTCCATTCCCTTCCATTTAATTCCCTTCCAGTTAATTTTACCACAACTGTGATTTCCTCTCAGTTTCTCTGCAGGCTTCTCCCTCTGAGCTTTGTGGAGCCTCTGTGAGCAAACTCTGCAAGCCCAGCCTTCCCATAACATTTTTATTAACCTTAGTTGAAATCTCTCTTTTTTGGGCAAGTAATATCATCTCCTCATGAACTCTCCATTAAGGATTGCTCCTCCTCTCACTTGTGCCTGTTCACTGTGAGTCACATGGCAAAAGCTCAGTATGCTTGTCGGATTGCTCAGTGAGTTTACCACAGGCAGGTAGCTCGTGGGTCAGTGACCTGAAGATGTGTTCGCTGGCCTGCAGGTTGTTGGCTTCCAAAGTAATGGAAAGGAAGGTGTTTAAATTTGAATTACTTCCTAATATCAAAACGTCTGGGAGCTTCCAATTAAAAACAAGAATTTCCAGCTTCTCTTTGAAATTGGAATGTTAGTAAAAGGGCAACAGTTACTTGAGACTAGTAGCAGCTATCCTCTTCTAATGAAGCTTTACATTATTCACTTCACTAAAGTCTGCACTATTTTCCGTTCCTTCCCTGTGGACAGTCAGTTTCTATTTACCATCTTATATTTTGCTCTTCTTCATTTATGTACATTTACTTCCAGGCCCTGTAGGCATTTGAGTTTCAAGCTTTGACCCAAACGCTGTTACTTAGTGCCACTATTACTCTGTGAAATTGCCGTTTATACTATCCAAGTCACAGCCTCATTACCACACTCTTATCTACTCATAATATCAAAACTATATGTATATATGTATTGACATTTTCTATATGTATTCCTGTTTTCTAAGCAAGTGTCTTCTAGACTGTGTTCTGCAGATAATTTTTCTTTCAGGTATTAATAGCTGTTCCTCTAAAGCAGAGGGACATAAATATACTTGGAAAATATGAGGCTCAGCAAAATTGAATGGTCTTTGAATGGGGCTTTAATATGCTACTCTGTGCTGTGGATCTCCCAGAAATAGAAGCAGTCTGCAGCATTCTCTAACTTGTTAAACCATAAAAAAATTCTGGCATCATTCCTTATGGATTCTTAATTCTTATCAGTGGGACTGGCGTTGCAGTTATGTCATCCAATTCCTTATATCACAGATGAGAAGCTGGAGGTCTGAGAAGGATAATGGATGTCTTGCCATGTTTATATTTGTGGTGATATTGACTTTATTTTTCATAACCTTCCAGCCACATGCTCTTCGACTACTGCAAGGTCACTGTCTTTCATCTCCCCCCCCCCTTTTTTTTTTTTCAACTTATCAGCCTTGTTATGAAGTGAAGCTTTACCTCAGTTGCTACCCTGCTTGGAAAGGAAACAACCATTTCAACATTACTCTACCTAACTAATCTGAAGAGTAGTTTTTCAACTAGGATGGTGTAGAGGAGGAGGGGCTCCAACACAATCAAAGTCACCTGGGGAGACTAGGAACTTTATAAAATACACATACTTTTTCCCCGTCCCCCACCATGCCAAAACTTTTCAAAGAAATACTGATTCCTCTTGAAGGGTGCATAGTCATGAATGTTTTTGTTCAATGTTTATTGTTTATAGACATGAGTATTTTATCTAAAGAAGCATTGACTAGAAATAGCCAATTCCACTTGATTTTGCTATTAGTTTAGTCAAATGTTTCCTCCCAATAAAGAACATAGTAGAGCACACAGCAGGTAGATGGACTGCGGGACTAGACATTCAGAAGAACAAGCATTCTAACTTAGCTTGATTTGTGTGTGACATTAGGATTTACACTAAGCATCTTTGCTGAAGTGTTTCTCTTTGGAAATGGGTGTTATAATTTCACAATTGTGTTCTAAGGATTATATTAGAAAACACATGTAAAATGTTCACTATGGAGTAGTTTCTTTCTAAATGCTATTCTCTTTGTCCTGCCAGTTAGAATGATTAATGAAATAAGCCACTGTTAGTTTACTTCTGGGAGGATGAGGTTGAGGATTAGGGCAGTTTGTTTTTTTTTGTTTTTTTTGTTTTTTTTTTCTGAAAAAGGATTACATTGCCCTGGAATGAGGTGTTATTTGCCTGTAAATGATGACTTGTTGCTTTAACAGTTCTGTAGGGGAGAGGAGGTCTTGCTTCCTCTCAGCAGTCCATATCAATCCCCACGCCTGGGTGACAGAATGCTGTGGTACATAAATACTGCAGAATGGGTGTTGCTCTATTATTTACTCCTTCTGAAGAGAAACATTGATCAAATCCGGCATATCCGTACTGGTGATTTATTATTCCATTTTACTCTCTTACAAGAGGATTAATGATTGAGGTAAAGGTCCATTCAACTATTGGAGAAATAAACATATATATGCTACTTGGTTATTTTCTTATACCAAAAGAATTTTAAGTATTTAATGTTACATTGGGTTTAAGATAACATTGAGAAAGACATTCCAAGTTTCCCCAAGAGTTTTGACTGAGGTGGTCTTTCTATTGAGGTGGGGAATTTTGTTGTTGTTGTTGTTGTTTCTGTAACTAAGGTTTGTTTGTTTCTGTAATTGTTTCTGTAATTAAGGTATAGTATTCTGAGTTCTAAAATTCACTGTTGATGTTTAAAGCTCATAAAGAAGTACTTTTCGGCATAAACCCTGGAATTCTGGTCTTCTGAAAAGAAAGAATTATTCCCATATAAGGAGATAGAAGGAGGACTAGAGAAATCTCATTTCACCTGTGCCTTGAGAGATGACCTCGGGGAAACCAAAATCTACTATGACACAGTGAGGCAGACACCTTCTATTCTTTAAGTTTTACCTTTATCTCAGTAGTCAGTGGGTCTGTAATTCACCTTGTTGACATGGCCTAATGCATCTGGGGATGAGATACTAAATATTGACCAAAGCTGCCCTACTTATTGCTGCTTCTACATCTCCTCCTTGGTCTCAGAGTTGTTTGTGTGCTTCATTTCCTCCCAAATCTATCAACCACTTTCTGCTTTCTTCTCTTTCCTTGTGTATTCTAAACTCAATGATTAATCTTTTAAACTACACTCTCACCAAGATACTCAGGTCTCTTGTCCCCCTACCTTTCCTTCTGACCTTGTCAGAAAAATCTTAGATCTTGGACAGTGCTGTAACTCTTTTTTGTTTCTGCACAAAATTTCTATCAGCTATTAGAAAAAAAAATCTCATCATTTTGAATACTGTTGCCACTAAGTATTCATGTCCTTCAGCTTTAGCTGGACCCAAGAACTGATTGATCATCTGTCATTTTACATGGACTGGTCAAACTTTTTTCCATTTTTCTTAATACCAACCTTCATCTTCAGTTATGCTTCATGAGACAATCCTGCACTCAAGGCAGCTAGAATGCCTTAGAAATTTAGCTGGGTCTAGCACATGTAGAAAAGAGGACTTACCCTACTATTGGGGGCAAAACCAAATTCAAGCCCCATAGCATTTTTATAAAGCATACAAGAGCATTTTAAAAAGGAGATAAATAAAAAAGGTATGAAAATAGTAAAATAAAATGCTTTTTAAAAACATCTTCAGATGTGGTCTTTCTCTACTTTCCCATATTCTCCCCCTTCTCCATGAATATAGCCATATCCATCTTTACCTCCTTTCTTAGTTTCAAGAATTCTACAGATGAGATTTCATCTTCCTCAATCCAGCACCTTCTGGGGCTAGAAACAAAATATTTACCCTGTCTTATGTATCTGTCCTGTCTAATCACTTTGGGCTCCTATTTGTCTAGAAACATATTCAAGTATTTTCCATTCCTCGAAAGACCTCTGCTTATGGAATTTATCCATTTTTAGTTACCATCTAATTCCTCTTTCACCTATATCACCCAAACTTCTTAAAAACTGGCTAGCACTTATTTTTATCCTTTCTTCACTCTCCAATCCTCTATAATTTGGTTCTTGTTCTTAGCACACTACCAAAAGTGCTCTTGCCCAAGTCATCAATAATTTACTAACTGCTAAGTCCAAAGGAAAACTGTGATATTTGAGACTCTTAATCATACTATTCAAATGAATGAGAACTAACATTTACTGACATTCTTTTGATATGCCTTGATTATACTACATGTTTTATACTCATGATCACATTCAATCCCCATAGTGACTTTATGAAAGAGTTATGATTATTATCCTCATTTTACTGACAAGAAAGTTATGAGACAGAGAGACAGTGTAAATTGTTTAGTCACACTGTCATTTAAATGGCAAAGCCAGAGCTGAACCTAAATCTTCTTAAAGCCCCATATTCCATTATTTTGGGGAACAATACATTCTCTTTTTTCCCCACTGACCCCTCCAACTCTACCATTTATATTTTCTTGGCAGATTCCCGTCTCTTATTGAAACCTTAAAATGTTGATACTCAATTCTTGCACCACAGAATTAACTGAATATATTTTTAAGATTACAGATGTCATAGACCCACCCCAAAGACTGAATCAGAATACCCAGTGTTGGGATATTATGCATACCTAGAAATGTGTATTTTAGACTCCCACACTGATTTAAAAACATAGATAGTTTAAGAGCAACAGGTACACAATATTCTATTAATTTCATCTAGCCTCACAATTGTGCCTACTACCTATAAACTGATATTCCCAAATGTAGATTCTCTGGTCAAATGACTTTCCCCCTTTTTCCATTTCTTCAGTCTCTTGTCTCCCAGATCTTTCTGCCTGCTGGACAACTGAATCTGTGTGTTCTTCAGGAGACTCATCATTTCCCCCCTGAAACCCTTGTATAAACCAGGACATGTGGTCACTCTCTAACTGCTTAGATGATTTCCTTTACCTGCAAGGTAAGATATGAGGCTTTTACATGGTACAGATAGCCCATGACAATCTGTCCTCTGCCTACTTTCTAGCTTTTTTTCCTCAGTAGCCCATAACTCAAAATTTATTCTTGGTTTTTCTAGAGTACTTGTAGCACCCCTCCATATATATATATATATCCTTTTTGATATATATATATATATATATATATATATATTATGCTGTTTTCTGCCTCTTCTGTCCTTATGCTGCTGCCTGCCTAGAACGTTTGCCCTTGGATCTTTAGCCTGGTTTACTCCTCTCAGAATCATATACCATATTTCCCCATGTATAAGATGCACCCTTTTTCAAAAAATTAGGGGTCTAAAAACTGGGTGTGTCTTATACAGTGGTTGTCGATTATTTTACTTGCATTTCCCGCTTTTTTGCACTTGTCTTTGCGCTCACTGTTTCGCACTTGTTACCGGTGTATTACGATAAGTTACATTTTGTCACGTTCTGCCGAGAAATGGCTCAGAAAAGATTTTCGTACAGTGCTGAATTCAAGTTAAAAGTGATCCAGTTTGCAAAAGTGAATGGAAATCGTGCTGCTGAATGTAAGTTTGGTCCTCCTCCAACTGAGAAAACAATCTGAGACTGGCTACGGGAAGAAGAAACCCTACTGAAAACACCACAGCAGAAGGCCATGAGAGGCAATATATCAAGACAGTGATTCATCATCAGACACAGATGAGGACAAGCTAATGGGAGTTTTGACAGTGATGAGGAGTTGTATGAGTTTTATGATGAATAAAACTTGAGTTCAATAACTTTATGTAATACATTTTTTTTCAAATTTGGGCCCCAAAAGTAAGGTGCCTCTTATACATGGAAACGTCTTATACATGGGGAAATACGGTAGGTGCCCCCTTTGTCTGGAGTTCTCTATTAGTCCTCTTCTCCATTAGCTACATGTTTTAGGTAAATGTGCCTCCTCTGCATAATACCATGTGTGTACCAACTGCTGCACCACTGTCTACTGTATGTTGAACTGAAAGGATGGCACCTCCTAGTACATTGCTGCATGTTGGAGCCAACCTGAGTAGCCCTACCCATTGCTTGGTGGTTGGCTGATTTCTCTCTTAGGGCTTAGTTTGTTTCAAGTCAGAGTCCCAGACTTGACTGGGTAACACCATGGTTTCCTATGGGACCATGCAGCTCTTTCCAATGGGCTTGAACATGTTGCAATTATAAGAAGATTAAGTTCTAACCAATGAAGTGGGCAAGTATAATTTATAATGGGAGATGATAAAATGCCATAGCAGAAGTACATAGGAGTATTAAGGGAATACAGAGAACAAGTCTTTGATTTTGCTACTGAGAGGTGTTAGAGATGTATTCCTAGAGTGATTTTATTTTGAACTGGGTCTTATTTCATAAATGTAGTTACTTTAAGTTTCTGGAAAATTTAGATCATGCCATAGCTGCTATATTATTTTTTAAAATGAATTGATTGCGGGCCAGCTAAGTGGCTCAGTTGGTTAAGAGCTTGCTCAAGAGTTTGAGCTCTGAGCAACAGCAGTTCGAGTCCCGGCCTGAGCTGAGCAGCTGCTGAGCTGCCAACAAGTGGCAGGATGGCTCAGCTAAAAAAAAATAAAATAAAATAAAATGAATTGATTGCTGTATTGTCATTTCTTTCAAAATTGGTTATTTCTTTATTATTCACGTATAGTTTAAAACAATGCTTGATGTAGTCTACATGCGGTTGCCAGCATTGAACAGCTTCAGGGGCACCATCTATATTTTATTCTAATGCATTTGATCTTATTGACCACTCCCATTTTCATAGTGCTAACGTTCACACTGAATGCTGCTATATGAATAGCACCCCTTGAAATTGGGTAATACAATGCCCTGGTTAAAAGAACATGTCAGTGATTTTATAGCGCATCAGATATACAGCCAATTGTGAGCTAGGTCCCCTTGCCTTTGGAGATACAAGAAACAAGTATTAGATCTGCTTTCCTGAGTCAAGGATTTTTAGGCAGGATTATAGAAACAAACTTTACATATGCCTCTGACAAAAGGCAATGTACTGTGTTTTATATAAACATGTGCTGCATTGTTAGACATAATGGGAATTGCTAGAAGGCAGAAGTCACTGTAACCTAGAATACTAGCATATTCTAGTAAGCTTTTTGAAAACAGAGTAGGGTATAGATAATCAGGGAAAGGAGATGAGTAATGTAGCATGAATTAAGGCATGACATATGAAATTGCACAAATAATACTAAAATCTGGAGAGGAGTTCAGAAAATCTCGCACACTGTTTGTGGTCAGCAGGCAATGCTGAAAATGGTATCCCGCTAACCAGGGCTAATGATATCAGTGCTTTGTGCACTTGTTTATTCTTTTTTCACCATTTACTATCTCACCGTCTCATAATGGTATACAGGTTTTGATGAAGAACCATCACCCACGGGCAAACCAAGTAAACATTGGTAAGGAGCCGTTAGTTTCTTTCTTCCTGGCCTTGATTTTATTGACTCAATTAATTATTTAATCTTAACAAGGTACATAGCCTCCCTGTGCTCTCTTCATCCCTTTGAAGTAATCAGCAGTGAAGGGAGGCAATACTGTGAATGGACTCTGTATGGAAGGATAAGAGGATTGGGAATAACTGTTGTTTTAAGTATAACTATAACAGCAGCAGCTTGGTAATAATAATAAAATATAATTTTATTGAGCACATCTTATGAAAGGTTATTATGTAGAGAATGATGACTGGTTGTTCTCCATCACAAGTGGGCACAGGAAAAGATGATTTGGACTTAAATATTAGTAGACTATATTATTGAAAGATATAGTCATATTTTTGTGGTAAAACTTGAGCATAAATAGGAATGGTTATTCATCTATCATAAACATTTTAATGAAGTCTGTATGTTACTAGGGGAAGAGATTCAAGAACTATCATATTAAGATTATCACTGTGTATTTTTATGTGTGTATAATTTAGAATCCTACAGAATTTTTTTCTTAGGATAATATCATATGTTGTTTAGATAGCACTTTGCATCACTATTTTGGTTTATTTTTGAGATGGATGCTTGATTCCCTATTTTCCAGTGGCGTAAATACCCCCTGAGTGATTACAGAACCTGGTCAATGTCACTCATCTACGTAATGATGGTGGAGTAGGAGCTCAAACCTAGGTCTTCTGACAACAGTCAATGCTTAAATTGCAGTTTTACCATGAAGAAATCTTGAAAAACATTCTGTAATGACTCAAGTTATAGATGAAGAAATTGAGGACGAGATAGTTAAAATTACAGAAGTTTAAAAGGAACAGAATTGGATTCTTCTGTTTTTCACACAAGTGTTCTTCCCACTAATTAGGACTCTGCTGACCTCTCCTATATATACAAAGGGAAGTGTGGATGAATGCCTCTGCATCTACGTTCCTCTTACACACCCAATTAGCAACAGGGACACACAACTCGGCTTCCTTTTGCTGCTGCTTTTTGTCCTTTTCTGACAGGATCAAACATGCAAGGCAAAGAATTCATAATGCTTCATCATCTGCTGTCTTCTCAAGATATAGTATTAGTTGTGCTGATAAGCCTCCCAAGCTTTTGCTGATAGTATTAATGAAATCAGAGGAAATCTGGAAGAAACTAGACAAGAAAGTTAGTTAACTAACATCCCCATCAGAAAAAGCAGAGTGCTTTATAGAAGGAAATCATATTGAAAACTCTGGAGGAATGAGTGGATAAAGTAGTGGAGGATGGCGTGGGAAGGTAGAAATGGAGAAGAGATCAATTTGAAAGCAACTTCTGTGACAAGAGGAACACTAGAAGAAAGATGTCTACAGAGGATTTTAAAGAAATTTTACTATGTTTGTGCAGTTTAAATCTCACCCTTCTTTGTGACCCTCTACCACCTGTACAAGGGAATTCAGTAAAAATCCAGCATCATTCTTCAATACTTTTAAGTCAGAATCGTATTTTTGAGGTAATGAGAGAATACTTCAGTGGTCAATTTATGTGAACAGGAAGCTAAATTCCTTTTATTTACTCATATCTATATCTTTAAACACTGACTCTCATGCCTAATGTTAAATTTTTATTATAATGAAATACTAATCAATTATATAAGCTTTTATATATGTATGTATATATGTATGTATGTATGTATGTATGTATGTATGTATGTATGTATGTATGTATTTTTACTTTCTAAATTGGAGAGCCCATTGTTTTTAGCTAATAAAGGGTATTGTGGCTTCTCTTTCTTTAGTGTCTTTCTTACTCCAGTCAGTCTTCCTGTACCCTATCTGTTAATTTTCTGACTGTACCACTCAGTGCTTAAAAGCTACATTTAAAATTAAACCTATATTCCTTCTTTGGCATATTAAACCCTTCATTATCTAACCATTATTACCTAGACACAATTCAGCCAGTCATGTCTACTTCTTGTGGTTGTGTGCAGAATGTGCTGGATACATGACACAGTGCACCAGGTTAAGATCCCTAATTATTCTGCTACTCTTTCTTGTCAGATATCTTTGTGCATATAGTCTTAAGATCCTTACTTCTGTTTGGCTTTTTCTTTTCTTTTTTTTGTCTGATGACCGTAACTTTAAAGATGTAGGTTAAATGACATTTGTGTTGTTTTTCTTGTATTCCCAAAGCAGAGAAAGCTACTGCCTTCTTTATGTAGTCTAAGGATTTGGGGTATCCCCTTGTTACGGAACATACCACTGTGCTTACCTTCATACCTACCTGTTGCTCTACCTTTTACTCGTTTTGACGATAGAGACCGTGTCTTACTAACATCTATTTGCTTACAACAGCACATGGCATATTGTAGGTGCTCATTTAAATTTTGCTGAATTAATTAAATTGAATTTAACTAGAAAGTCAAAGAAACTTCTTAAACATACGACCTGATATTTCTACATGGTTTAAATTAGGGGACTTCAGGGAAAAGAAGAAACATGCATCACAATCTTTCTTGGGGCAGATTCCTCCATTCCTTCATTGATGCAAATAGAATTGATGGGCTCTTCATTGGAAATAGAATGTTTTAAGACTTGTCCCTTGTCATCTATTGGAAAAGATGGCTTATAGGAGTCATGCTTACAAAGATCCAAGGTTTCTGAGATTTTTTGTTGTGACATATTTTAAGGAATGGTCTGCCACCAAATAGGGGTAGAGGAGAAGCAAAGGGAGCAGAAAGTCCCTAGGTTATGTGGTGGTGAGCATTACATGGGTGATGGAAAAAATGATTGGACAACACCATCTGTAGAACCACTACTGATTCCTAAATTACAACTCATTTAGATTCTAGAATGCTTGCTATGTGTTCTACTGGTGAGATGATCTAGAGCAAATCATTCCATGTATCTTAACACCTCCCATCTAAATCTTTAAAGTGAAGACTGGTTAATATGAGCAATTAAACAGGGTAAAATAGGACAGTTTGTGTGGTTTAGGAATAGAAAATGGAGCGGGGGGGGTTATCTTGTGCATAATGCCTCCATTATGCCTGGTTTGTAATAATTTGTAATAGTTTTAGGTCTCTTTCCGCATTAACTGTCTGCAGCATTCCCTGTCCTTCTGAGGCTTCCCCTTGTCCCTGGATCTCCAGAGAGATTTTCCAGGGCCCTCTTATAATTTAGTTCCTAAACATGGGCTCGTTTAGTGGCATTTTAAGGACAGTTTACCTTCAGGGGCCAGAAAAGGAGAAGTGTGTCTTACCTTCACTGCTGACCTATTAATTTTACAAACCTAAAGTTAGAAAGCTGTTAGATGCAGTAAAATTCTTTCTGCATTCTCTCCAATATTATCTACACCAGAACATTACATGTTCCTACAAGTAACCAGATATCTATTTATAATGTAAAAGCCACTGCAGCACGAATCTGACAACTGTTATGAAAGAACAAACAGCCATTGAAGAGACATTTGCTCTGGGAAATTTTACTTTGCTTTTGTCACTGCTTCAGCCATTATCTTATGTTCTGGAAGTTGCCCTTATTGCTTAGAGGAACTCTTTCTTGCCAGTGTGCTACAAGCTGATAAACTCAATCCTGGAGGCTGTTATTTTTTATGTTTGATATTTCATTAGGCAGTACAGTGATATTGCTTTTTTTTTTTACTTTGGCCTCTGATGGTGATAGCAGGTATCTCTCTTATGATTTAAGTACAGTTGAACTTGAGATCGACTGCTCACAGATGCAGGTAGACCTTGACAAGTGTTGCTTAAAAACAAATTCCAACTTCAGTTTGAATAGCGCCTTCCGCATCAGTGCCACAAATTGCTTCACAGTGTTACATCATCAATATTTCACAATATGGCATCACTGTGCAGCATATTCAGTGAGTCAGCCATCACTTCAAATAATCTAGAGAAGCACAACCAGAGGAAAGAAGGTCTTTTTTTTTTTTACTAGTGATATAGATTTAATATTTTCCAAGTGTTTTATCCTTAAATTACGTTTAGAAGAATGGTCTATCAGAAAGATGCAAGACTGCTCCAGAGGCACCAGTAATATTTGCATCAGTAAATCCAAATCACATAAACAAATCCTTGCTGTATATGTAAGCATAGACCTGGTATTTCATTTGACACTGCAACTTTGAATGCAGTCTATGAAGCATTTTTTAAAGATTAAAATTGTGCTACTTTATTTGAAAATTAATTTATGAGATAAATGTCTAATTACAATCCAGGAATGCAATTTTCCCAAGCTAGGAACGTGAAGAGTCATGCTGGATTTCTGATGCAAATGGGCTGTAGATATTCACACAAATGATATTCAGCTACAAATATTCAGCACAAAAGAGAATTTATTGTTTTCAACTTCCATACTACATAGGAAGATTTTTCTCAACAATGGATGATTGTGCACAAATGTACAGAATATGAGAGAAATGATATCTCATATATTAAAAACAAAATATGTAAATCTATGTCTTGATCAACAGGCTTCTGTAAGTCTTAATAATAGCACGGCAAAAACAAATGCTGCAGGGAAACTGAATTATTAATGATATCCAGAAAGAGATTATCAATTATGAATTGTGATAACATTTCCAGCTATTTTTTTTCATTGAATGTCATCGATAATTACTACATGTTTGCCACATGTGTAAAAACAGAAATTAGCAGCTTTTCAGAAAAGAAAATAAAGTTTGTATTGGACATAAGCAATAGTTGTTACATAAATGTCTTCAGTCTGAAATATAATCTGAAACAGTAGATAACATTGTTCTTACCAACTAATACACCTTCCAGATTACCAAAATTATTACTAAAATGAATCTTTAATCTCATAGAATCTACTTTGATAAATAGTTTTTCTCTATATTAAAATATACATAACATTTTAATGTTGCTTTGTAAACTTGTAAGGGAAAATATCACTCTTGTGGATTATTCAAAAATGAAATTGGGGCTTTTTTTGGCATTAAAAATACCACAGTGATTTAAAGAAAGCAGAAAGCAATCAGGCTCTAATATAGTGACATTACATTTTACTGAGTATAAAATATAATAGCTATAAAGAATACATGCAAAATTTTAGTTTAACTGCAGAAACATGGCTTATATGTACACACATACATACATAATTGCCTCGGCGTAGATTTGTATGTGGTTGTATGAGCATGTGTGTATGTGTGTATTTGTGTGAGGTGCATAGATGTGTGTAGTCATGTGAGGTGTGCGTATGCTGCCGAGCAATGAATTACTTTATACTGGGCAGCCGAAGGACGATTCCATATACCCTCGTCTAGGATTAAATATTGATTCCCCTAGAAGGTAGTGAATTAGAGAATGAAAAGATATTAAAGTATAAGTACTGTCATCAAGCTATCAAATACATTTATTGAAGGTGCTTTTATGTATGTCTTTATACAAAACACTTCCCTAAATGGCAAGAGATGGATCCTACCCATGAGGAGTTTATATTCTAACAAAGTCATAAGCGTCCTGATTTATATCACATTAATTTAGTGTCAGCATCATAAATACTTGCAGACTCCTTAATCCAAGCTTTTCCCCTACAGCAACGAGGCAAATATTTGAACAGGACGCCTGCACTCTTAACTTTTATTTTCAGAGACTGTCAACAATCACAGGAAAACAAGCTAGTTCTGGTGCCTTTACTGATCCCATGCAACTACTGACAGATTCTCTCTCTCTCTCTCTCTCTCTCTCTCTCTCTCTTTTTTTTCTCCTGACCTTTCAAGTTTTTTCCTTGTCTCCCTCCTGCTGTGTCTCCATCTTTCCCACCCCCAACCATATTTCTCTTCCTGAAACAATTACTTCAATAGAATCTTTCCCCTAACATCTGCTGTCGGGGAGAAATTGTATCAATTATCCACTTAGTGACTGTTACAATAGGGTATTAAATTCATAAACGGTTGCAAAGCTGAGGCTGTAATGTACTATTGCAGATTTCCTGGCTATATCTCTACAAAGATGATCGCACTACGACTCATACTGAGGTCACCTTCCATTCTTACACCAACCCCCACTGAGACTCTCTTTCTGTGGAACCAACATTTGACAACAAATTTATATCTAGATGACTATGGCTACCTAATTCCTCCTTGCCTCATGGTTTGTTTGTTTGTTTGTTTGTTTGTTTGTTTTTTCCCCTTCAGCATCCATATGAAGCATCATAACACCCTTCAATCATCCTTTATCTTCTTTATGCATATTTCTATATACTTCTGCTCTTAAAGTTCTGAAACTTTTATTTATGATCCCAGCACCTACTTTCATGATAAGCAGCCTTATTATGTCTTCAGCTTCTTCTTTGAACTATCGAGCTACCTCTTGCCTTAATAAAGACTTGCTGATATACTGATGATATTATTATTATTATTGTTTATTATTATTATTATTTCACACAGAAGTATACATTATGCCATACCCAATAACATGGTCAAAAGCCTGAAATTGAGGTGAGCATTGTTCTACCTCTTCGTCATCATTTCCAAAGCATCACCCCTGGGGGGGAAATCTCCCTCCTCTGCAATTAATACTGTATGTCTATGCCACCTCATCTTTCTTCATTGCAGTCACTAGCCAGCATCTTAATCAATTCTTTATATCCAATGAAGGCTTTGATGTTTTCTTTCTACCACATATTTCTAAGCATCAGCAGGGTGATTTCAGTATCCATGTTGATAATGAATCCAATACCTGAGTTCTTTCTGTTCCATGTGATATCCTGGATTCAAATGAAATTTCATTTTTATCCTACCCCAATTACCAACATACTCAGTAACTCTGTGACTCTGGTTATTATTATAATCAGAAACACCAAATCCCAATATAGTATGAGCCAATTAACAAGGGGGATAAATTCCAAGAAATGCATTGCTAGTGATTTTGTCCTGTGAACATCAGAGAGTGCACATACACAAACCTAGATGGTATAGCCTACTACATGCCTAGACTATGTATGGTATGGCCTGTTACGCCTAGGTTACGATTATAACAAAATGGCAAGTATTTGTTCATCTAAACATATTTAAACATAGAAAGGTACAGTAAAATACAGTGTAAAAGATAAAACATGGTCCACCTGTATAGGGCACTTACCATGAATGGAGCTTACCAGACAGGAACTTGCTCTGAGTGAGTGAGTGAGTGAACGAATGGGAAGCCTGACATGACTGTCCATGACTGGAGACTTTGTAAACACTGTACACTTAGGCTACACTAAATTTATAACACAACACGAGATTAAGTCAAGCACAAGAGAAAATGATGCAATCAAGAGATACAGCAAACAGGTAATATATGAGGCTGCTTATGGTGAAATAGGGCATACTGTTTCACAGCAAATCTTTTTTTTTATAAGTAGAAAGATTACACTCTAAAATAACAGTAAAAAGTATAGTATACACACAAATCAGTAACATAGTCTTTTTTTTAATAATTATCAAGTATCATGTACTGTATATAACTGTGCTCTACTTTGATATGACTAGCAGCACAATAGGTTTGTTTATACCAGCATCACCACAAACAGGAAAGGCATTGTACTATGACATTACTATGACACTAGGAGGTAGAAATTTTTCAGCTCCATTATAGTCTTATGGGAACACCCTCGTATATGTGGTCTGTTGTTGATGGAAAGGTCGTTCTGCAGTGCATGACTGTATTCTACTTTCTGTTTATAGCCTTTATGATATCAGTTGTTTCATACCCTCAGCTTCAACTGTTTTTTCACAATCACATAGGCACTACTATTTTTTGATGTCACAATCTCTCAGTAGTTCAGCTCTCATTTAGATTCACTTTTGTTGCTCTGAGGTTATCTTTTATGGCCTTTGATCAATACTATCTACTGTGCTGCATCCTTGCCTCTGTTTCATCCTCCCAGCAAAACTACAACCCTGGGTCCATGCTGCAGACTTCCTGGAGCTAACGGAGTTGGAGTAAAGCTCTCTGCTCCCACTATTACCATTCGGCTTAAGATTCTCATCTTCTCTCTCCTGCATTGTGAGAAAGGCATCATGAATAGTCTCCATGCATTCATTCTTTACCACGTTAAATCTGTCCTTCCCATTCTATTCAGAATAACCTGTATACGATGTGAATCATTACAGTCACCTGCTGAACACTCTGTAATTACTTCCCTATAGAGTGAATGACTAGATCCTATCATGGTTTTCTGGCCCTGTACACGAAGACCTTCTACAATCTCAAGTTTTTCCACTTACCATCTTGCCTTTTAGTCCCTGATAATGAAAAAAAAAGTCTGTATTTTCTGCTTATGTAATTTATTTTACATTTTCATTGCTTTACACAGATTATTCCTTTGCCTGGAATACCTATCCATCTTCTTTTCTTTTGATAATTTTATTCATTCTTCAAGACTCAATTTAGGCCTTACATTCCTCAGAAAGGCTTTCTAGGACCCCCAGTTTGAGCTAAGTGTCCCCTTTTTTTGCTACCCAACCCCTCAGTAAAAGCCTCTTTATATCACCTATTGAATTTTATGATCTGTGAAGGTTCCTCCCATCATGCTCTGAGTTCTGTGAGAGAAGGGCTGTGTTCTTTGTCTTCAGCTCCTCAATGGCTTCTTAGTGTTCTGAGGGTAGATGTAGAAATTGTTAAAATGGCCTGTAAGGCTCTGAGTAACCCTTATGATGTCTTGACTTGAGCACTTTGCAGATGCTGTTCTTCTGCTTGGATGGCCTCTTGCACTCTGCCCTCTGCTTGCCTTTTCTCAAACCTTGACATCCACATCCCTTCTCCTTGTTCACTTTAACTCATCCACCTACTTTCACTTTAAATACCACTTCATCAGGGAAAGCTTTCCTGACTCTAACTATGAGTAGCTCTCTCCTTTATATTCCCTAGATAACTCTTTTTACTGTTTCTTTTTTTTTTCCTTTTTTTTTTTAGCTGAGCCGTCCTGCCACCTGTTGGCAGCTCAGTGGCAGCTCAGCTTGGGCCTGGAATTGAACCGGCGACCTTGTTGCTCAGAGCTCACATTCCTGAGCAAGCTTTTAACCAACTGAGCCACTTGGCCGGCCCTTACTGTTTCTTCATAACAGTTTGTAATTATACATTTTTCTGATTATTTGATGAATGCCTATCTTTGTCCAGGAGGACTTCACTCTGTTGGCAAGAATTGTGTTTACCTTGCTCCCTCTTTTACTGCCTAATGCTTTGTGCAATGCCTGGTACTCAAAACACTTTTACTGAATAAACAGATTGAATAAGCTCACAAATGACTGACTTTCTTTTAGGACAACACCAGTGCTTGACCCAGTGCTTCATGTATAACAGACTTTAAACTATGCTTCTGAACTGAAATTAATGTAGCAAAAGGCTGACATCTGTGAGATATTTCACAATGAAAAATGAAACTATTAAGAAACATACCCAAGTTATATTTATATTTCAATTTTTAATTTTCCACCGAATTATTTTTATTGGCAGCAAGGCATATTTAATTTATTCAGTATTAGAGACCTGTCAATTAGATGGACGAGGCTTAGATTTCTACAAATGTATGAAAATTTCCGTCTTCCTTTTGCTCAGCAGGAACCCCTCTGTGAAGTCTTGATTGGCATCATCCCATCCCCTGAACTGTCACATCTGAGTAAATCAACTCCGCCCAGATGGGTTCCCTTTCTATGTGGAACCTGTCTCTATCATCTCACTGGAGTATATTAGGTTATTTGATTATGTGTCTGTCTCTTGTGCTGTAATATGGGCTCTTTGGGGAAGCAACTTTGTCATTTTAATCTTCATATTCTCAGCATCTACCATGGTGTCTGGCACAAACAGGTTTTTGTTCAATGAATAAATGATTCAGTTAATGAGTATCTCAGAATCACTAAATGCTTTCCATAATGGGAATTATAAATAATGGCTTAGCCTAGAATTACTTCATCTGAAAAAAGCCCTTTTCTTGCAAACAATTAATATATTCATTGAGTTTTCTTTCTGCTGAACATATTTTGTGCATTCTGTTCATTTATTCATGTATCTTCTTCAATGTGCTATCTTGTGGGAAACTTTTACTGATGTTGACTAAAACCCACAGTCTAAAATTGAGTATTAGGACTATTTAGTATAATTAATGGAGTGTAGTTCTAATTACATTATCAGCATAGGAGTAATTGCTCTTAGGTTTTCATATAGCAACTTCCATTGAAGTCTCCAAATACTTTTATAGAGGGAAAAAATTCTCAGTTTTATGATCTAATCCTTGAAGTGTTTATTCTGGTCAAAATTCTTCTCCACAAATTATAATGATACAGTTAAATATAATGGAAATAACCACAGTTACATAGTATCTTCCATCAAAAATCTCATTAGTGGGCTAGCTGAGTGGCGCGTTGGTTAAGAGCTGCCTTAGGACGTCAGCTCTGAGGAGCAGGGCCCTGGTTCGGATCTCACATTAGGGCCAGTGTCACTGTGCCATCTACAGCTAAGATGGTGAACAACAGCTCAACCTGGAGCTGGGCTGCCGTGAGTCGCCGGCGATGGTGTAGGCTGCAGTGGGGCTGCTGTAAGCTACCGGTGAGTGGCCAGCAGCCAACATGAGCGGCTGGCAGCCATCGTGAGCTGCCGTGAGCCACCGAGAGCAGCCATCCAATGGCCGGTGCCTGATCTGCCTCACCCGGGAAGAGCGCAATGATAATACCAACATGGGCCAGTGAAGCAACATCCTCCACAACTAGACTGAAGAACAAAAGGACAGCAAGTTGTCTGTTCCCCTTCCCCGATTCCCCAATGCTGTTGCCTCCCCCAATTCCCCAATAAAATCTTAAAAAAAATCTTATTAGTACTCTTATTTCATTTATTTTATAGTGTATATGAGCAACTGCATGTGTATACATTATGATTATTATTATCTGTACTTTTTTCTCAAGCTGGACTGATGCCTACCAGCCAATGGCTCTGTATTTGTTTTTTATTACCGAAGTAGACTTGGTTTAATGTACTATGTAAGGCACGATGGTCCTATGTACTGTGTGATATTATGGGATACATGATACACACCGTTTTCTTAATTTCAGGCAGGTTTTAGAGCATCCTCAAAGCTCCTGAAATCGGCCACACAATGTATTTTTGACATTGCCATCCCTTGGAAAAGGGTGGTCTTAGAATAAAAAATTAGCAATTCTGAATCCCAGTTCTCATGATCAGCAATTGGTAGGTACCAAGTTTCCAGTACAGATCCCAATTGTGAGACCTGATTTAGCTAGCCTGTTACACATCCATTAACATAATGATTTGCTCTTACTCAAATCAATTATGTATTGATTAGGAAGTTTGAGAATTATGCCCTTTAAAGGAGGCATTCATAATACATTGACTGTTTTTATTTTTACTGCCTACATGTTTATTTTTAATTTTTTATATAAATCTCAGCTAGTCAACTCAATACAGCCTGCTAAATGAGTGGGAGTCTAACAAATAAAAAAGTCTATTAGTTGTCAGAGATGGTAGCACACACACTAGAAGATACTAACAGAGAGCTGATTGAATAATATATGACACCCGACAGGCCCTTTAGAGTGAAAAGCTTTTCCAGACTGAGGTGTTAACTCTCATTTCCTCTGGTATAGGCTTGTAAAGGGCATTTAAGACATGCTAAGAATGTTAGAGCACTGAACAATAATAATAATTATAATAATAATAAACCCACCAAAGAGAAAGGGTAAAAATAACATGTCTCAGTAGTTACTTACTTCTGTGTAAGCAAGTGTAGAGGCTGACTCATAATTATAAATGAAAAATGTAAGCAAACAAAACTAAAACATAGCTTAATCATTTCTCCAATAAGATTAGGTCTAAACAAACCAACAAACTAAAAGAGTTAAAGAGACAACTTAAAAATATTGCTTATGGTTATTTCCCATGCTCTGCTTGTTCACATTTTCATCGGTTGAGACCTGTCACATTACGTCCTAATGTGATGATGTCTTTGAAAACATGGCCAAGCACTAATGGAAATAGAGCAGCGGCAGCGAACAGGCGGAATCACACTGCACTTTCCGGCACTGGAATTAACTTCACATGTGAATTTTTGTTCCGTCTAGGACACATGCCATTCCAAAAAGCAACCTCATTTGAATCTTTAGTAGTGTACTTAACATGCTCTGGATTTCAGTGACTGTGGCAGAATGGAGGCTGAACACTACCTGCTGTCAAAATGTGTTTTCCAGCCCTGTGTCAGCGTCCTTTAGCACTGCAACATTTGTAATTTCTGAACAATTCCCATAAAACTTAAGGATCGTTGGCCTGAACTAAACTCCCTGTGGCTAGCAATGTCATTCTCTCTCGTTTCACTTTCCAGGTTGATAAAAATCAATACTTTCTCTCATAGAATTCTGACTTTCCAAGCAGTGTCAGGTTCAAGTGAACTGTGTGGAGCAGTCAGAGGGACAGGAGCTGTTATTTTATCTTCCAGAGCTATTCCCTGAACTCATCCAGGCAGGGGATAAAGCTAGAAATGTTATAAGAAGCAATTATTTTGAAATTAATCAGTTTTGGGTTTTTTTGATGGAGTTAGTATAATTTTTTAAAAGAGTTCACTGTGTCATGAACATCTATGTTCAACCCAGCTACTGTTAAAATTTTTGAGCTTATTGCCCATTCACTCCCATTCTCTTTGATTTCAGTTATTGCTGATTCAATTTATTCTTAAAGAAAATGAAGTTTATAGCTATGGTATGCTTGAAATAAAAAAAAAATCTAAAAAAGAACATACAGCTATGACCTCCCATTTGGTTTACTCTACATCTCCCCCCAAAATAAGGAGAAATGAATTTGTATGGGACTCTTTCCATTTCATTCCTTCTGGAAGAAGCTCTTTGTGGTGTGTAGCTTTCTTAAAATTAATGTAACTAGACATCCTGAAAAATGGTTCTATTTCCTGTTATCTGGGCTGGCAAAAGATAATTCAATCTCATATGATAAATCCACTTCTATGCCATGCTGTAAACCAAGAGTGGGCAAACTTTTTCTGTAAGGGGCCAGATAGTAAATATTTTAGGCTTTGCAAGTCGTATGTTATAGCTACTTAACTTCTGCCATGGTAGTGTGAAAGCAGTGTAAGATAATATGTAAATGAATGAATGTGGCTG
The DNA here is from genome assembly GCF_001890085.2 of Hipposideros armiger. NCBI lineage: Eukaryota > Metazoa > Chordata > Mammalia > Chiroptera > Hipposideridae > Hipposideros > Hipposideros armiger. The sequence continues at coordinate 256,712 of NW_017732467.1, read as the reverse complement.
TACTGTAATAAAATTTTACTTACAAATTCATGTATGGGGCCAGTTTGGCCCATCATAGTTTGCCAATCCTTGCTCAAAGCTAATGATTTTAAAACTTGAGTTCACATCGGAGTCATTTAAGAGTGTGGCCCAAATATATATTGGGGCCCTACCACATATCCATTGAATAGAATGGATGCATTCTGATTCCATATATATAATATATATGACAGCAGAATTGATATATTTAATAAGTAATTCAGATGATTTTGATGAGTCTCAAAGTATACATCATTGCTCCAGGACATATTATTCTTTAGAACTTCATTCCAGGCTTCCTGGATGGGGGATTCGATTGTCCTCATTTTCCCTGATACTTCGGAAATATTCTTATGGATTTACACTAGTCTATTTCCTAGATATTTATCCAGATACAGGGGGTTTTGAATACCATAGTGGTGGAAATCTTTCTGCAAAAATTAAATGTCAAGATACACACTCAACTGTCATAGTGAGCAAATTCATATAAGTGATAGTTGAGAAACAACCTTACCAAGTCTATAATTCTGCTGCTGAGATACTGTACAGCAGCAGTACTCTGGAGGCCAGCGTATCCAAAAAGAATAACAGAATAATGCTTAAATTTTATTAAGTACTTGTTATGTGCTTGAAGCCACTCAAAGTTTTGTATCTATTAATCTATGTATTTCTTATATCAACCTTTTGATGTAGGTGATATTACTCCCTTCCCCACCCCACCATTTATTTTTTTCATATAAGGAAAGAGGGTCACAGAGGCACTGGGGAGCTTACTAAAGTCCCACCACAGAGATCAAACACTTATCCTCCAATCCATGTTTTTATTATTAGGCGAGGAGAATGCATAAAAGAATAAAAAATCAACAAGAATGTAGTTCAGAGAAAAATAAGAAAATGTTACCAAATCTATGTAATATTAGGTAGCTGACTTAAAATAAATATTTTAGAAACACGTTTGGTGATAATAACAAAGGGAGGCAAGGAGGTGTTTGGGCTCCTGTTAACTTTCATATCATAATACCCTGAAGTAGAATTCTTTAGAAAAGACATACTTTAAAAAATCTAAATAGAAGAGAATCAACCACAGGATCTGATGTGGGGAAAAAAAGAGATGGGAAACAAAAAAAAATCTGCCGTTAAACAGATTCAGAGTGCTTATACTTAACGCAATGGAAGAAAAAAGTCAAGGATGTGAGTTCTACAATAACTGTGGTTTAACTGGCTTCATTTAATAGTGCGAACAGAGACTGCTAAATAAACCAATGTGAGGTTCTTGAGAATCTAGGGAGCTACCTGTGTACAAAGCTGGAGGTAATTAATCTGTTCTGCACCAGTGTACACATGGAAGGCTATGAAATGACAGAGGCCTGTGAAATGGTGCTACTCAGAAAGGCAAGTTCACAGCAAGTCTAGCATTTGCGCAACAGAAGACAGTGCAGTAAACCTGGAGGACACCTAAATTCCCGGGTCTGGATTCCAAGAGGTATTTGGTATAAGAACTAAGCGCAGTAAGCGTGTGTACCGTGTTTGTCTTCTTTACTGGTTACACTGACACTGTGCCTGGTGCCAGGGTAGATGTTCACTAAATAAGTATTGTCTGACTGTCTGACTCAGGCCAGGTGACAACTAGAATGGAAATTTTACCGGATTGGAAAAAAAAAAAATCACAGGCTTTTTAATACTTGTGTTATAAAGACTTCACTGAAATATGTTTCCATCCTATGTAATGGGATTAAATGTCCATTCCCCACAAGAGTTTCAGGGCAAGCCCAAGTGCCTAAAGAATTTACCTCATGCAACTCACAAATTCAGAATATTCTATGGAGGTTAATTTGTAATAATTTAGATAAGACATTTTCCACAGGTATTTTATCTCATTTATATTTCTAAGGAAATTTTAAAAACCATTAGAGACCAAACCATAGTAGTTATTTTATTTATATGATTGTGTTACAGCTGACATCATTTTTATGTATACATTAGACATTTTATTTTTAGTTGACAAACTAATTTTAGGCTATCAAAACTGTAAAGAAGGCATTATTTATATAGTAGAGAAAAGAATATAGACTAAAGAAACATTTCTTTGCTAAAAAGCATGGCAAGTAGGAAATTTTTGTTTTAATGCAGATGTTATAATTATCAACTTAAAAAACTATAGGTTTCCTTAAGCATGCAAAGGAATTATCTTACCCGTTCAGATCTTGTTGTTTTTTTTTCCTAAGAAGCTGAAGATAATAGAAGCTGGCAAACTAATCTGTTTCTTAATGCTGTTTCTTCACTCTGAACTGAGTCTCATTAAACAGAGATGACAAGCGTGCATTTCCTTCTCACCACTGACACTTTCACTTCCTTTACTTCCCTGATACAATCCCCAAGACTCCCCAAAGGGAAGACACTGGGAAAAACTAAGAGACTCACTATATGCACATGTCACTATATGCACATGGAAATAACCTGTGAGTTCGTTTTTTCGTATGTACGCATTTATGCCTTTGGGTGTATGTATGTGTTCTATTGTAAACTACAGTGGAATGATTTCCAGAATAGAGTGCAAGTATATGTATACCTTCCTTTTTTTTTTTTTTCAATAAACAGCAAAATACTATATGCCCCGCTTTAACTCCTGGTTTTTTCACTTAACAACTTATTCCAAAGATCATCCATAGTAGTATATATAGAGATAGTTGCACAGCATTCCATGGTGTGAATATACAATAGTTTATTCAACACTTTGGGTTTTCAAATGGTGCCCTGATAATCAGTCTTGAACATACATTTTTTTTCATATTGGTGCCAGTGTATGTTTTAAATAGATCCCTGAAAGTAGAATTGCAGACTCAATAAGTGAAGTGCATATATTCATTTTGCTAGGTGTTGCCAAACTAGCTGTATCTGAGAGTGTTTGCTTTCTCACAGTCTCAATAGAAGAATACGCTGTCAAACTTTTCATTTTTCCAGGCTGATAGTAGATACATGAGTATTTCAATGTATTTTTAGTTTGTAATTCTCTTGTTGTGAGAAGGCTGAACATCAAATCTTGAGGTTAAGGTCCATTTGCATTTCTTTTTTGGTGAACTATTTCTATAATATTGTTAGCCTTTGTCTTATCTGTTTTTAAAACTCTTTATATATGAGAGATATCAACTCTTTGTGATATAGTTGTCATTATTTCCCAGCTTTTCATTATTCTGTTTTCTTTGCTTAAGTGTATTTTGCCACACAAGAGATATTTTTTTTATTTTCTGTAATTAAAATTAATTTTTTCTCTTGATTTTTGATTTTGTATCACAATTTGTAAAATTTTCCCCACTCCCAAATTATAGAGAAGTCACATATATTTTCTTTTACTACTATCATTTCTTTACAGTCAATTCTCTGGTGCAATTAGAATTTATAAATTGTAATTAATCCAATTGCACTAGGTTTTTCATACCAGATTCTCCAGTTATATCAATACTACCTACGAAAAAGAGTAATTTTCTCCAATATTTGAGATGCTCCTACTGTTGCATTCTGAATTTCATACACAATTAGACTGTTTCTGGATTTTCCATTCTGATCTATCCATCTTTACCTTTATTCATGCATTGATACCAGACCCTTCTTTTTGTTATTTTTTTTAATCACAGAGGCTTTATAGAATGAGTCAATGTTTTGCAGGACTATCCCCTATCATTGCAGTGATTTCCCCCCCCCCTCCCCCGCCCCCAGTGGTTTTCTTGGCAGTACTTGCTTGCTTGTTTTACAAATGAATTTTATAACCAGTTTAGTTTCAAAAATATAAAGCATCAACAACAAAACTGATAAATTGTAACTGTGTTAGTTTATTTTATTTATTTTATTTTTTATTATTTTATTTTATTTTTTTAGCTGAGCCATCCTGCCACCTGAACTGTATTAGTTTATAAATTAGCATAGGGAAAACCAGCATCTTTGTGATGTTTAGTCTTCCTACCCAAGAATATCGTTTTGTTTTTTTCATTTATTAAAGTCTACATATATATCTTTCAGGAGTGTTTCATGGTTTTATAAATTTGTGTTTGGAAATTTCTTAAGTTTATGTCTAAGTATTCTATTTTTATATTTACTATTTTAAATGGCATCTTACCTTCTATAATATCTTCTAATTGGCCTTTGTATATGAATGTTGTTGATTTTTTAATGTTAATTTATTAACTATATGCACATATATACATATATAAATATAGATAGAAGATAGAAGGGAGATAGGTAGATAGACATTTAGACAGACAGACAGGCAGATAGATAGGTCCATTATCTCCAAGTAGAGATAGTTCTGCTTTGTTTCTAATTCTTATACTTCCATTTGCTTTCTTTTCTCATTGCATTGACAAACGTTCCATAACTATTTCAAGTAACAGTGGAGATAGTGGGCATCCTTTTTCTTACTTTTTGTCGTTAGTGTGAAAGCTGTTATGTTTCCCTGCTGAGTAAGATTCTGGCTCTTAGATCGATGTATATACATGTTGTCATACAGTTCATTACACTATGGTGGTGACCATCAATTCCTATTTTTAACAATTTTTAACATGAATGAATGTTGTAATTTGTAAAATATCTTTTTCTACATAAATGCACCATCTTTTTCTAGGAACATTTTCTTTGCCTAGCTTCCAGAATGTATTTTCTCTTCCTGTCATCCAGATTTTTCCTTCCTTTACAGTCCTAATATCTCGAATGTCCAAAGTACAAATGGCTTGGGGTCCCTCTATCATCTTATTTATCTACACTCACTCTTTAAGTAATCTTATGTAGGCTCCTGATTTTACATAGCATCTATACAGTGATAACTGCCAAATGTATACCTGGCAAACTTAGATGAATATACCTATCGGCTTACACATCTTCCCTTGGATACCTAATAGCTATCTTAAACTGACTTTTTGACAGTCAGTTCTTGACTTTCTCCACCTCAAAATTGCTTTTCATCCAAGTATGAACCTCTCAATCATCATATTTTTAAACAAACATTTAGATGGAGCATATTATTCACCCAACATTATTTCAAATTATTTATAAATATTAATTCACTTAACATCCATAATAACTCTGTGAGGTAGGTACTATTATTATGCCCATTTTATCAGTGGGGAAACTGAGTCATGCAGAACTTAAATGGCTCGTCTTGTATTTTAGTTAGTAGGGGGAAGCTCTAAGGTTAAATCTGGGCAGTTTGGCTGCACAGTGCATTGTTATTACTACCACACAATGCATTCTGATTGCCCAGGCCAATGCACTTGAAATTATTCTTGACTTTTCTATTTCCTTTATACCCCACAAATAGTATAGTAGCAAATTTTAATGACTCTTTCAGGATATGCTCACAATCCGAACACTCTTTACCTTATCCATTCTAAACACCTTGGTTTAAACCACCATAATTTCTCACCTATATTATTGAAATAGTTTCATGGCCTTTCATACTTTTTGCTTCTACAGTGGCCTCTATTGTTCCATTTAAAACATACATCAGATCTCATGTGTCCTCTGCTCAATGCACTTCACTGTCTTCCCAAATCACTTAGCAGAAGTCCAATGTTCCTGAAAGGATTTAAAAGCTCCTACAAGACCCAGCCTTGTTAACCTTATCACTTACTCTTCATCAGTCACACTGGCATTCTTTTTATTTTCTGGGGTTTTTTGTTTGTTTTGTTTTCTTTTTTTTTTTATTTAAAAACGTAAGCATACAAAACTCATTTTACAAGGTTGCATGTATGTATATATCAAATATACTAGAGTGCTGGCCCATGACAGGGGCTGGGAAAGGGAAAGTGTGCCCACATTAGGGTTGAAGGGCAAAAGGAAAAAAGACGGTGTAAAGAAATGATAAATGGAGGGCCCTTGCATGGGCTAATGAGAGTGTGCTGTGCCACCTGGCACCCTTATGTTGTTTTTGAATACACCCTTCACATCTCAACTCGGAGCTTTTGCAATTGCTGTTCCCTCTGCCCAGTACTCCTTTTCCTTAGATATCAACATTCTGCTCTCAACTTATTTCTTTTAAGTCTACATTCATCGGTCATCTTCTCTTCTGAGGGATCTTTCTTAAGTCTTTTATAAAATAGAAATTTCACTCATTACTCTTATCTACTGTTTTATATAGCATTTGTCATCATCTGAAATATTATGTGTGTGTATTTGTTTTTGTAATGTTTATTTTCAACATACTCCAGTTAGAGACTTTAGTTTTTTTCAGTGTTAGAGCTTCACTACCTGAAAAAGTACTTGTCATAAAATAAGTGCCCAGTAATTATTAGCTTAATCATATGCATGTTTCCCTCAACTTAATGGATGATAGTTCTTACAGACCATTCCACAGTGCTGATATTCCATGGAGCACCATTAAGGAAGCTGAGTTAAATACTAGAAAATGGTGTTTTATTTAAACTTGATGGGAAGCACATCAATTTCTGTTTTGCTTTAATTGTTGACTATGTTAAATGATGACATTGAATTAAGCCAGTTTTCTCTTACCTCTGTTTACTTGTATTCAAACTGCATCTAGAATATATTGGGTTGTCAGAAAAGTCATGACATATTTTTTCTATATTTTTCATTGCAAAAATGCATCATGACTTTTCCGATAACCCAATATTACTTTATCATTATTCAAATTCAACAAGACCCTCTATTGTACAGAATCAATATCTCTCAAATATTGGACTCCTTTTCTTTTCCCCTTATCTTTAACCTATTCACAAGGATTGGCTAATAGAGTTCAACTTTTAAAACAACTCGTGGATTAATTTGAAGCCAAAAAAAATTAACATATTGAGATGGTTTAGGTGACTTAGCAAGGACTCAGATAGAGTGTTTTCAATAAGTCATGCTTGCCTAGTGCTAGAAAGGGTGAGTGACAGCATGAGTGACACACATTTTTCATGTTTGACTTAGAAGGTAAGTTTCTTGAGAGAAAATAAATTGTTTCTTTAAAAAAAAGATCTACTCACTAACATAGAACATTGTTATTATATTGCCCATAATAGTTACTCCATATATATTTATGTTTGCATGAATTATTGTTTTTATGAATTATTTTATGAATGCTAAAGAAACACTTATTTGTATCCAGAGCATGAATCTCATACCTCTGTTTCCTAGGCAACTTTTTCCATTATAAGAGTAAAAGATCATTAATTTCTAATATATTGCTAGATAAATCTTTCTGTGGCAGCCAAATGTCACTTGTTTATATATCATAAAATAGAGTTCTGGAAGCCATCATATGAGAGAAAAGTATCTCTTTTAGCTTTATACCTTTCTTGTGCAAAATAAAAATAATTTATATTTTTTGTGGGGTTAACAGGTGTTGTAACACTCCTCAAAATAATTTATAAAACACTGCTAAAAATATTATATCAGTGTGACTTCTTCTTGAACTCAATACAAGTTCACTTGTCATTTTTCTAACTGATAAAAATCATACTGCTGATGGGAATGAGAAGAGATATAGGTAGAGAATTCATGGTGCCTAATTTAAAAGAAAGTGTTCCAATGGGTTGTCTCATTATCAAAACAAAATCATAATATATCAAAGAATAAAGGGACATGTCATATGTTCATTATACTTCCAACATTCAGTTCGTGTCCTGTAGGACACTGATTTGAAATAGCAAATGAAAATCACTCAATTTCAAAGCATTTACCAAACTTCAACATGAAATTCAACTTTTTTGCTGTGTACATGTGAGTGATTGCTTCTTCTCTGAGTTCTCTGTCTTATTGTTGTTTTTGATGGTTCTTAACAAATTCCATATTTACAGACCTTGTTTCTATTTTCCTTTTGGGTTTACTTGTCCTTAAAAAGAAAATAAATCTTGCACAGTAGCCAATGAATGCCTGAACAATTGTTTAGTAATTATGTTTTTATCATTTCTCCTTTTTATTGAAATGCATCACTTCAATCCATCAAATCTGTCAGCCAAGCCAGTAGGGATATGTTCTAAAAGCTGTCATCACTAAATAAGAAACATCATATGAGTGTGGTGGTATTTGTCAGGCAACATATGTAATGCAGGTCTGACCCTGCAGAACTCGGAGAAGTATGAGCGATCTGATGTTAGCCATATTTGGGAACACTGGATTCCAATACCAGCCTTGCTATTTATTACCTGACTTCTTCAACTCTCACTTGCTTCATCTATATAAAACAGAGAGAAAAGTAGTTAGCTTACTGACTTGTTATTTCCTAAAGGTATGTTTGGCATATAAAATGGAAATTTATAGACAAAGATAAGCCAATGACTTCCAAATTTGGGTAAATAATTGGCTTTGTTTTAATTTAAAGTTAGCCTTTTTATATCAAGTCATCAGTACACCCCTTTTGTTCTCTTCCAGTGCTGTGATATACAGAAATAAGCATAGAGAAGTCTGCACATAAAGCATGCCAGGAACCCTTAACTAGACTGTTACTGTATTTTTATTGCTTTCTAACTAATTCTCCACATATACCACCAAAATGTTCTTTCACATTTGCAAAGCAGACTATGTTACCAGCTTGCTCAAAATTATTCAATGGTTCCCATTTATCTACACTAAAAACTAAATTATATCCTCACTGAATATCTAACTACAATCAAATTTCTACTTCTCTCTCATTTTAACATAACATGGCAGCAACATTGCATCCTGACAAACTCATCCTACCTCAAAAGCAACTCTCCATGACATGCCAGGCATACTTAAGTTTTTCTTTTACACTCCAACTCCATTAATATTGTGTATCGAAGCACACATGTGAATGTGTGAACTGTGACTCCAGTACCCAGTGGTGGATGGTCACAGAAACATATGAGCACCGCCTAATTTGTAAAACTAGTACCAAATGGATGGAGTTAGTAGAACCAACCTTGTTGTACTTATCATATTTAAGGAAGAATAGCACCTTGGGTACAGCTAATCATATATTCCTGAAGGCATAGGACTTGTGTTTCATGATTATATACTTAGCATTATGCATGGTGCACAAAGGCAGTCATATATATATATATATATATATATATATATATATATATATATATATAACTGAATACTTTGTCTGACTTGCAACATAAAACATAACCTAAGCAAAAGCATTTTTAACAAACATTTTATTATGAAAAATTCTGGAATTAAAGCTGTCTCTCAAATTATCTAATGTTTCATATATTTTGGACTGTGAAAAGATGCTTAGCTAATTTTTCAGGTAAGATCTATTTAACTAAACAAAATGAAAAAAAGAAACTCGTGCAGATTCTGTATATATTAATCAAAGAATTTTATATGCAAACAAGTAGTTGATTAGAGTAACACCTAGCACGTAGACTCAATCGTACTTTGCTGTAGAATAAGAACTAAAAGGCCCATTTCTCTAAGATTGCCTTCTCAATGTTCACTGTAACTCCAAGTTGAGCCCCAATAATTGGGAAATGTGGTTTCAAAGGAATTTTTCCCTATTTAGGTTAGTAAATTTTGGATTTTCAATGGGTCAAATAGCAGACCTCTTTCAATTTTTGTTTTTCCCCCTGGTATCAATGTTTTGTGTCAGTGTGTGTGTGTGTGTGTGTGTGTGTGTGTGTGTGTGTGTGTGTGTACGCACACACGCACATGCTAGGTATATTTCAGGAGGCCCTCTCTACCCTACTCATATGTATAAGTTTCTTTCTGCAGAGTGTCCCAAATAAATGTTGTGGTGTTAGGGGCCTCCCCTGGTGATTCTTGCTTTATTAAGATTTAGGTATTATAGGCTTAATTTGGGTTGGAACTAACCCATTGAAATGCTGATAAGCTACAATACCCAGTTGAACCCAGAGCCTTTGTTGGTCTAGTTCACAGTTATCTACTAGAGTATGGTGCCTTCCATCTCTTTAACAGTGATGGGGGTAATCACTTAATGCTTTCAGGTGCCATGGGTATTTTCTCCTATGACCCCAAAGATCATGGTCATTTTTTTGGTGGCAGAGGCATGGACAACAACAGTCAAAGCATGTAAGGCTTCCTAGGATCTCAGTTCTGTAATCTGGATTTGGGAGTGTGGACCTTTTCTGCCACATGAGCAACTACTTGGTTGGCTCACATATTGCACAGGGAATCAGTCTATCTCCCAAGAGCACTGGAGACTGGAGATAAATGCCTGCTTTAAACAAATAACCAATGGTCACAAGATGAGGGCCATTCTCATGAGCATAGCATTAGTCATGGCTCAGTCTGGAATCCATGATCCGATATAAGACAAGGACTTTGTGAAAGCTCCACAGCACAGCTCAAAGCCCAAGCTCACCAGCAGGCAGCAGCACTGCTTAAAGTGCATACTGAGCAGCAGGCAGCAGAGCTAGCTATCAAGTCAAAAGAGAGAGAAGGGAGCCCTACAGGTGACGGTGAGAATCTCCTGACCATCCTGCTCACAGCACCAGTTGTTTTGTGTTTGCCCCATGGAGGGTGGGATAAACCCTCTTTTCCTTAAATTGGTTCAGATGTCAAAACAGATAATGCCATGCATGCAGCAAGAGAATGCAAAAGGGTTTATTTATCACCAGATGGGGCTCTCTGGGGGTATGGGCAGGGCAGCTTGTCTGGAATACCTTGAGCTAAGTGAAAAGTGATGACTTTGGTTGTGTTATTGTTAAGGGATGGGGCTAGAAGGAGTGTTTTTATAACATATGTGGACCAGGGTTTGCACGGTTTGATCTTACCTATGGGTGGGTGCCATGAGAGGGAACACAGACATTCCTATATGGGCAAGAGAGGATAAAGGAGGGGTGGGTCCTAAAAGCTGTCAGAGGTCAAACATCAAAAATAGAGTAAGATTCTTTCGTATATAAGTTGACCCCTTAATGCAAACTTTGATTTTTAATGTTTTCTCATGTTGTCCACCAATGATTTTCTCCTTTCCTTTCTGTTTCTCCAAACTCAAATGACATCTGATAAAATACAATGATGTGCTTCTCTCTCAATTTCTCTCCATATTACATATAAGAATGAAATCAGTTTCCCAACTCTTACAATTACTTGCTCATGTTTTTCTTCATCACTCAATTATAAGATCCCGGAGGATAGAAATAGCATTTATTTTTGCACAATTGGCATATGGTAGGCATCCAAAAAGATCAGTTAAATTAGTTATGGATATAGCACCTGTTGATTACCCACTACATGAAAAAATTGCTAAGTGAATTTGCTCCAAAGAGAGAAGACTTATTTCTTTAAAATTAATAAAACACAATGCAAAAATAAAATAAAACAAAACTCACAGGTTTGCTTCTTGTAGCCTATATTGATTTTGACAAGGCATATAATATCTTTGAACCTCATTTTCCTAATCCAAAAAATGGGGAAGTCCTTCCCCAGAAAACCTGTGAATGTGTTTTGTTTTGTTTTCCTGAAGTTTTGTTTCTGAAGGGAATCAAAATTATAAATTACTGCTTAAGTATTAATAGGACTTTGTAATTCTTTTAACTGAATAGTCATCTTTTATTGATAAACAATGATAACAACCTGAGGGTATAGGCTCAAACGTTGGATGTACCATTTTAAGAGGGGAATAGAATGTCACCCCACCTAAAACTGAGTTCTGTTTACATAAATTGAGAGGTCCTCTGTGCCCTCTTAAATGTGCTTCAGAATCATTGCTTATGCACATCAACAAACACCACAGAATAATTAGGGACAGGAAAAATCATTATAATGTCAACCCTTCCTATTATTGAATTGTAACCACTCGATATGGAACTGCCTAAAGCAATTGCTGAATGCAATATACCCAACTGTATCTCCTTTGGAGGCCACAGAACCATTCTACTGTAGCCTGCAGGTTCTACACAAGGCCCTTTCCTCAATTAGGATTTAATCACCTTGGAGAGCAGCTGAGAATTTCAATCATTATTTTTTTCCAAGGTCCCATCAATCTTGTCTATTGAAGTAATTTGATTTTTTTTTTCTTCCTCTACACGAATTCTAAATCTTCTTAGTAGAGAAAAATGATGGGGGAAATAAAGTGGAATACACTAATTTTTGCAGATATTTAAATGAAACACCTAAAGAATTGTTTTAAACCACTCCATTATACCAGTAGTTTAATGCCTTGGGGACAGGAAGGAGTCCCTTTGAGAGCCTCATTTTTATTGCAGCAATTTGAACCAAATTTGTAATTCAGGTGTGGAGGCAGCATGTATTGTGGCTAAGAGCTAGGGATTTAGGGACACATGGCTCTGGTTTCAAATCCCAGCTCCACCTCTTATGAACCACATAACCTATATGAATTTATCACCCTTGCAACTCAGTTTGCTTATATCTAAGAAGAAAAAAATAATAGTACCTACTTCAGATGAAGACTGTAAAAATTAAATGCAGTCAATGACCTTAAGTACTTGGAATAGTTGGAACATAATATTATTTTTAAATGGTAGTTGTCATTTTTATCTGTTTTTCTCTATTACCTCAATGCATCTTTCTTTGGTCCCTCATGATAAAAATGATGTCAACATATGAAAGAAGAGGGACTTTCTGAAGAAGACCATCATGGGGGTATCTAGAATTAGTCATCATTCTCTTTTTATGAAACCATAGAGTTTAACATGTTTACTAAGGGATGCCAAAATGGGTAAACATTGTCTATCTTTGCTATTTTATTTCATCTTTGAATATTTTGAGATCCCTTTGAACTGATTATTGAATGTGTTAAATATAAGTAAAACAAATGTAAAATATGTTAGTATCCTGAGCTCCTCTTGATTCATCTTTGTATCAGACAATGCCCTCAACAGAACCCATAGCAGATGCTTAATCACCCTTTATTGACTGAAGAAGAGAACACATGGGTAAATGGGCAACCCATGGCCATCAGGCCAAATTAGAACTCATTCTTGTCTTCAGAGGATTGTGGTTTTTAAAGGCCATCAGAGAAGGGCATTTCACAAGACTTTCTGACTCTGTTTAATCACTGTTTCTGTCAAGAAACTTTTTCTTCTCTAGACATAATTGTGTGTACTTTCAGGACAATTTCTTAAACTTTAGCCTTATGTCGGACCATAGAAACTACTTTGGCTTCAATATAATAGCTCCATGTACTGAAGAGTATTGCCTTTCTCCTCTTATGCTCCAACCAAATAAATAGTAATATCTTTCATTTTTCTCAATATCATTTTTTCTTATCTCCTCAAACAATAATAATAATTATTAGTAGTAGTAATAGTAGTAACATATAATAATTAACATGTGTTACACACTCTTCAAGTGTGTATATCAAATCATTTAATATTCACAACTCTCCTATAAGAGGTATTATATTGCTATCCACTTTTGACATCTGGGAAAACTGAGGCAGAGAACATTTAAATGGTTTGCAAAAGGCCACAAAGCTAATAATAGGTAGCAAACAGGATGTAAGCCCAGAATGTGTGCTTTTGTCTATTAAGCCTCCAAATTGTTTTCTTTGGAGTGGAAACTTCTCTCTCTAGCTTATCACTTATTTGGGGTTCAATTGTGTGATACTGATACTGTCTATGATAATGCACAGTCACACATGGTATACTCCATTTTGTGAGGGGTAGGGTAATACGGATATGAGGATTTCTGCTATTGGTCAAGGAAGATGAATTGTCATTAGGATTGCACTCCTTCCATACTACCAGAAAACTGGACAAAATATATGAAATAATGGTTTTTCATCATTAAACAATGAACAATGCAGACATAGGATCTCCAAGAGGGTAAACAATACAGTTAACCTGTGACTGCCTCACCTTACTGCCTAAAAGTTTCCAGACTGCCATGATGGGAAGTAGGGAGGGAGAGAGATCCTAGACAGAGCCTAGAAGTCACCCTGAGTTAAGAACGTAAGTTAAGAAATCAGCGTGCCAGGGAGGCAGTGGCTAGAATGTGTAGGGCATACAGGAAAGGAGGAAGAAAGAGATATGGAGATGTATAAAGAGGTGACTCTCTAATCTTTGGCTGTGTACTCATTTGCATGTTCCTGAGGTGAAACTACATAAAACCATGGGGAAACAAAATGAAACAAATCACTAGAAAGTAGTGACAAATTCCAGAACCTTGTCCTGTATAAAAATAATTTCTGTCCCCACTAGAGAATGTGGGGGGATGGGAGATGACTTAAGAAAACACTGCATGGCTTGGTGGGTAGATGGTCTTACTTTTAGAGAAAATGATTTTTTTGTTGTTGTTGCTCACTATGTCACCTGCACTTAAATAGAAACATTCAAATTCAGTGACTTAAAGTTCTCTTTGGTGTCTACCTGTTGGGACAAAAAGGTCCATAGGTTGCCTAACTGGCAGGATTTTAACTCTGAACTCTTTATTTGCTGCATTCCAAGGGACCAGTCACTAGCCAGGGTTGAGAAATGCAGCTTGATAGAATATATGATGAAAATACTCATAGGTCAGTAAGTAGATGGTTGGAAATCTATCCTTGACTATTGCAACCATGCAACCCATGTCCAATTATAAATTAAACTTTTCTTTTCATCTAGTAAATTACTTTTCTTTTTTTTTTAAAAAAAAGGAGTTTTAAATTGTATTTTTATTTTAGTAGGGAGTTAGTTCACTTGGTTTTGGATGTTACAGATGCATTTAGTGCTAGAGCTAAAAACTTAATGTCATAGAATCCTCAGACAAGAGGAAAAGACCTCCGTTCACTCCCTTAGAGCCCACTGAACCAGGAGAGTAAGCCAGTGGCATGAGATAAGTCCTTGATTATTGCTTTCAGTACTTTGGAAAGTTTAAATCAGAAAGTGAGAAGATACTTCAATGATGAGTAAAATAATAGAAGACAGGAAAATAGGAGTAAAACAACTAGTGGGGTTTTTTTTGCTATTAGAAAATGAGCATATTGGGTGGCACTTAAGAAACTGTGCTTTGCTTGCGTCACACATGCACACATTTTTATTGTTTTGACTACAAAAGGATCTGCTATTCTTGTCCTTTTTGGTGCTGAAACAGACAGTGGTAAAGAAAGAACTAGACGAAATTTATAGACACTGTCATACACACACACGCAGAGGGTGCCAAAAAAAAATATATATATATATACACATACATACACATTTTAAGAAAGGAAAATACTGTATTATAGTTGTAATACTCTGTATATACCAATAACAAAAGGTGAATACAAGTCATGTGTATACATTTTTTTGGCACCTCTGGCATATTCAGTCCAGTACTGTTTGGTATCCCTTACAATTAGAGTGAGAAGCAACTGTAGATCACGGTTAAAGGCAAATAATCTTTTGATTTAGCTTTCCAAATTTTAGGGTATAGCCAATTTGATTCAGTACAAATATTGCAAGTATTCAGCTTATGAACAGTGTCTCAGAAGGAATAACAGTCAATACAGGACTGTGACTTTTCATCTCTTGGTTTGACAGTTATCACTAGCTAGGTCAAGTTAATAATGAATCCTTACTAACTGTATTAGGTTTCTTTTAGCACATAACGAATCATCACAAACATATCAGCTTAAAAACAGCACACAGCTTCTGTGGCTCAGGAGTTCGGTCTCATAGTAGCTGAGACATCTGCTCAGAGTCTTGCAAAGCTACAGTCAAGATGTGGCCCAGCTGCATTCTTATCTGGAGCTGAGGAAGAATCCACTTTCAAGCTCAGTAAAGCCTATTGGCAGAATTCATTTTCTTGTGGCTAAGCACCAAGAGCCCTGGCTTTGTGCTAGCTGTCTGCAGCAGGCTGTGTTCAACTCCTACTGGCTGCCTGCAATTCATGGGCCACTCACAGTTCCTTGTCACGTGACTGTTCCATCATAGCCACTGACTTCATCAAGCTGGCAAAGAGAGTCCTTTGAGAGTATGTTAGCAAGATAGGGTCTTATGTATAATAACGCAGTCTCAGGAGTAGCACCTAATCCCCTTTGCGGCATTCTACTGGCTCCATGTGACAGGCCCTACCCCACTCAAGCCCTCTCTGTCCTTGGAAGAATGTTCCTTTCAGCGTATTTCACTCACTTTGAAGGTAAATGTGGTCCTCATTCCTTCTGTTTATTGCCTAGCTATCATGAAGCTGGGTAGTTGCCTACAGGAAGCTGCATGAATTGAGAATCCGACATGGATATATATTTATTTGATGGCAATCAAACTATATTTAAAAATTAAATTTCTAAAATAGTAATAAAAGTAAGACTTGTGATGTCTCCAAATGAATCTTATTTTTCCTTGTGAACAGAGGAAATAGAGCATTTAAATGATTAAACTCTCCTCGACGATTGTAATAAGGCATGATATATTCTATTTTATAGTTTGCATATTTTCTTGTTATATAAAAAAACTTTCAATGTTTTTAAATAAACAAGAAAAATAAACTTTTCTTTTTTATGTCACAATTTCCACTTTAATGGAAATTTGAACGTAACTTTCTTCCCTTTTTTTTGCCAAGCACTGAAGACAGACCAACAATTTGCATTCCACTTATCTTTACTGAAGCTATACAATGTGCACACTGTCCTATTTGAAAATATTTGAGAAAATACTATATATCAATACTAAGTTCTATAAGAAAAACACTTTTTTTCCTCATCATTAACTCCAGTGAGCTAAACTGAACTTCTCAATCATGCTGAGCAGTCAGATGTATTTGGTATATTAACTTTCAGATATCAAAAATGTCAGTAATAAAATAAAACACATGTGTTTTGAGAATTTGCAAAATAGGTGTCAAAGCATCTAAGATACAGCAATTCCCTTTGATGCTAAAGCTCCTTCACTTTTCACTATGGCTCAAATTCCATAAACACCACCACGCCTTGCTGCCTCCTTAAGGAGCGCATTTCAATGACCTGTTCATTCATCAACTAGCTTGTAAGTAGGGGAGATATTGGCAGGTAGAACACAAAGCATCACACACAATGGATGCATTTTAGTAAACTATGATGAGTCAGCGTATAGTTAGCGCATGACTTATTCTTCAAACAGTAAAATGAGACTCAAAATGTCAACTTGTGTGAGTGACAGTTGTTTGAATCTGGAGTGAAATGTTCTCGCCACTTCAGTTTCACTTGGCTGCTCTGTATTAGAAAGTCTGGGGGAATCAAGCAGTATGATTAAGAATACTGTTGAAAGAAATGTCTTGAGGAAGGCCAAACTATTACTTAGGTTGATACAATGGTATTAAAAATACAGGGACAAAGCAAAGAAAGAGTAAACTGCAAAAGGTGCAAATTTTTGTGAAGGGTGCGGATAGGAACGTTTTCCTGGCTGCTTACATCTAAATTCTAAGACTCTATAATTGATATACACTTGGAAAAGAGATAAAGAGAGATTTTCTAATAATGACATAATTCTAATCCATCATGGCTGGTCATCCATCAAACCTTTGTTTGTGATGCTTTGATTGATGCAATGAGAAGGAAATCATTCCCTATTTTAGCTAAAGAGTGAAGGGACAAATTTTCTTCAAATGGATGCTATCAAATAAATAGTTAACTTGTAATGGGTCTTGTGATAGAAATTAATACTGCCATGAAAATAGGCACACATAAGTACAACCATTAGATGACAAGAGCTAGTCCTCTGTGTGCAATCCCTCTTACCCGATAGGCCTGAGGCACTGATGAGCAGGTTCAGGTATGTCTCAGGAGGTCCTGGATGTGGGCCACTAGAAGTCAAATAATGCATCCATAACCTTGGGAACCAGAGCAGCTTCTTCAAAAGGTCTTTTGAACAAAGTTAGTGTCTGGAGCTAAGATGGGTAGATGAGAGGGTTAAAAGAAGCAAGCAAATCAAAGGTAAGGTCGTCTGGGCTAATACTGGAGATGGGGCTATGCAGTTGGTGAGGGAAGTTCCATTTAAGGTGAACAGGATGAAATGGATACTTGTTCATGTTTATAGACTGTGCATTGTGACTTGGAGGACAGCAGCAAACAGATATATTCAAGAAAAAGGCTAAATCCATGAGACAAATATGTCCACCTAGGAGAAGATAAAATAATTATTGGTGCTTGTATATTCATTCATGTTGAACAATTTTAGAGTAAATGGATAGTGTGACTGGAATTTATACCTAAACACTGTGATTCAGAGTCATAAGGCACTTTTCTACTTCATTTTATTTAGAATTCGATTATATTATTGGACACAAAATGAGAACTACATTTAAAAAATACCAAATAATATTTTAGCAGTTTGTTAAATTAGAAAATTTGATCAAGTCCCCAAAATCAAATGAGCATTATTTTTCAAAATGAAAAGTGAGAGCAAAATGAAAAACAAAAACAAAAACAAATTAACTAACAACTATGGAAATATTTGAAAATCAATTACATGATGACTCCTTGCTAAAATTGGGAGTATAAAGGGTCAGGTTGTTGGAGACTGAGAAAGAATTTCCTTTGAAAGACTCTACCATTAGCCTTTGAATGACACTGGAATCTTGGATTATTGGTAACTTTGAATGACACTGGAATCTTGGATTATTGCATTCGTTTGGATATGCTAAGAAATGAACCAAATGTATACCTCTTAATCCAAGTATAGATTACACCTCTAGATATGGCGGCATGTGCCCTCTGCATTGGACAAGCAGGACTAGAGAATACCAGGGATTGGTATTTGCATCCACCAGAAATACCTAAATGGTCAGGGATGAAGTTCCTCTGTGGGGATGGGCCTGCATTTCCTGAGCATAGAAGGACTAAGGACCAGTGAGTGTTACTTGAACTTGATGTGGATAATGGTGAGATCTTAAAATTATTTCAAGTCCTGACCAAGTAAGTGGGTTGCCTAGAGGAGCAAAGAAACTCAGCAAAAAAATGTTGGACTTGAATTGCCAGACTCTGATGATCTGAGGAAGAAGGAAGTGATAAGGTGAGTGTATGACCCAAATCGAGAATACCACAGGTGAGAGGTACTTCGCAATTGGTTCAGGATCAGCAAATAAGCCCACAAAAGAAAATGTCAGCTTTAAATAGCAGCCAAGTCTAGAAAATATAGAACCAGCTATGACAGTAGCTAACAATCAACTACAAATGTTCCCCTCTCTAAGTAACATCTTTTTCTCCCTATGCTCCACTTTCAGAAGATTCAGAAATCGTGGTTAGAAATATAGAGGAGGAACACAGGGAGGGAAAAAAAAAAGTCAACTATGCCTTCTTCTCTGGCTTATTTATTTTTTCTGTTATAGGCCCTAGCAGGCAGCAAATTACTAGTAATATGCAGAATTTCGTCTGCAGGGGAGGTTGGTGCCCATGACCCCCACTTTGTTCAAGGATCAACTGTAGTTGTAACTTTGAATGAAAGTAGAATCTTGGATTATTACATTAGTCTGAATATACTCAGAAATGAACCATATTTATACCTCCTTTGTTGCTTTAAAGAAATTTATATTATCTATTAATAAGTTTTTCGCATTAAGCAATGTTTATCCAGGTTAGGAAAATCTAGCTTTTCTGAACAAAGGTAAGAGAACAGGGAAAAAGAAAATAAAGTGCCTTTGGGATTGGATTCTGCTAGGCTTGCTTGTTCAGTGCTCTGGCGTGTTATATGTTGGGTCAATTCAGAATTTTTCTTTTTTTAACAATCTACATACATTAACCACAGATGCATGCTTGATGCACATCAAAAATCCCTAGACATAAAAATGAAACCAGGACTTCAAAGGAAAATTAAATGAAGATAAGAATTTTTAAACATTATTGGCATTCTATCTTTCTGAGCCCCACTGTGTTTGACAACTTAACTCTTATTATCTAAGAGTCATCATGTAAGTCCTGGCAGTGGGTGAGTTTTCATCCAAGAGGAGGAGGGGGAGAATTTACCAGACTAAATAAATTTCAAAGAGAAAGTGGGAGACAAAATATAAAATAAAGTGTCTTAGTGATTATACACTATGTATCATGATTGTAGGACCTACCAATTACAATGAAGGGGAAAATAACAACAAACACATTTACCTTACCAGAAGCCAAAATTTACAGAAAGACAAATATTGTATGATTCCACTTATATGAAGTATCTAAAGATGGTCAAATTCATAGAACCCAAGCATGGCATGGGGGTTGTCAGGGGCTAGGGAGCGAGGAAAATGGGGAGTTACTAATCCCCCAGGCATAAAATTTCAGTTAAAACAGATGAGTGTGTTCCAGAGATCTGCTGTACAACATTGTACCTATAGTCAACAATACTGTATCGTACACTTAAAATTTTGTTAAGAAGGTAGATCTCTTATTAAGTGTTCTTACCAAATAAAATGAAAAGAAAAGAAGAGAAGAGAAGAAGACTAGTCTTGTTACCCAGGTCTGACCCTTTTCTCTGCCACCTCCCACCCCCTAGTGATTCATTAAGGTGTGGGCACATGACCTAAGCCAGACCTAGTGTACCCCTCGGATCCCCCTTTTATTACTCAGCTCCAGAGAAACAGAGCCTTTAGGAGATAGATCCTAGATGATGATAGATAGATGATAGATAGATAGACAGACAATTGATAGATCATAGATATAGACATAGATATGTAAAGATGTTTATTATGAGGGATTGGCTCATGCAATTATGGAGGCTGAGCAGTCTCACAATCTGCCTTCTGGAGACCCAGGAAGGCCAATGGTATAGTTACAGTCCAAACCTGAGGACCAGGGGAGCCAAAATTTTAAGTCCTGGTCAGAATCCAAAGGCCCAAGAACCAGCAGTGTCTCTGTCTAAGGGTGGAAGATGGATGGTATGTCCCAACTCAAGCAGAGAGAGCCAATTCTCCCTTTCTCACCTTCTTTTGTTCTATTCCAAAAGGCTGAATAGTCCTTTGTAATTAGTGAGGGCTATCTTCTTTACCCAGTGTACCAATTCAAATGCTAATTCTTTCACAGAAATACTCTCACAGACAGGCCCAGAAATGTTTTACCAGCTATCTGGGCATCTCTTAGCCCAGTCAAGTTGACACATAAAATTAATCATCACACCCCTCCTTGGAACTTTTCTTGAGCTGTGGGGAGGGTACCCTCTTCCTCCGATTCTCAGGCATCAGGATGTGAGCCTTAGGCAGGTGGAAGTCATCATTTCTGCCACATTTCAAGGGTCTGTCCTGAAGATAAGGAGAAGACAGAGCCCTAATATCCTTTAAGCCTCAGAAACATGAATTTCTTGAACTCATTATCTTTTTGGTAGCATTAAATAAGAAATTCCCTTTGTCATTTAAACTAGTTTGCATTGGGTTTTCTTTTTCTTTCTTTCTTTCTTTCTTTCTTTCTTTCTTTCTTTCTTTCTTTCTTTCTTTCTTTCTTTCTTTCTTTCTTTCTTTCTTTCTTTCTTTCTCTCTCTCTCTCTCTCTCTCTTTCTCCCTCTTTCTCTCTTCCTCTCTCTCTCTCCCGCTCTCCCTCCCTCTCTTTCTTTCCTAACACATGTACTAAATTACTGAAGTTTGCTTATAATTTCATGGGTTTCTGGATCCAAGAAATTCATTAACTTCCCAGCCCAAGTTAAGAAAGCTTCACTTTATGTGACTTCTTGAAATGGACTCCTGAGGATTAATGAGAGAAAAACAAAATGTAACCAAAAAGAAGGAAAGATGAGTATCTTCCAATTCTTATTTCCCAGTTCCCTAGTTTTTCCCCATTACCTTGAGAGAAAAGACATGTATCCCTTTGGAAAAGGATACATATCTTTTTTTAAAAACTCAGCAATATGTTATTGTTTATGGGAGAAAAAATAGACAGCTAAAACATACTCAGTCATTGAATTTGTTTATAATTATATCCAATTGCTTTCTAGAATGTCTATTTATATCTCTGAAAGAACGTAATACATAATAGGTAATCAAAAATAACTGTCACAAGTATGAGTAAATTATGTGTAAAGGACGGACAACTTTTTGGGTAACTGCTCAGTCATGAATGTTGTATGTATTTTTACAAACCCGATGCTGCTTCATTGTGTTTCTTAGACTGCTATAACATTTTTATCCTCCTAAATACATGAAATATTTTACTATGAAGAGTAAAGCTGTTGGTCATAATGGTAAAGAGAGGATGGTTTTGTGTGTGTGTTGTGTATCTTTGTGTGCATGTTCTATTTGTGTGTTTATATTTATAATGTGAACAAAGAAAGAGAGAAAGAACTGGTTTTTGAAGGTGAAGACTGTACCAGTTGATGGAAAAGGGAAAACTCCATCTTTTCCCCTAAATTGCAAAGAAATGTCACCCACTGAGAAACAGCTGGTAGACTATGAAATGATAAAGGTACACATTATTAGTTGAAAATTTTAAAATCTTTTCTTTGTGATTTAGGAATGATTTGTTTTTCAAATCTGATTTGCTGAGTTCAGTGTTCCATTGAACATTTTTCCTTCTTGAATATAGTGCTCCATTTAGTGCTTTAAGGGCTTCTGCAAAAGCCTCCTAAGTTGGTCTCCCTACTTCCACTCTTGCTTTCTAGTCTAGTCTGTACTGGTCAGCCAGTGTGATCCTGTTAAAATGTAAATGACACTAATTTCTGTGCCCTATCCAGACCTTTCCAGGCCCTATAGGCTTTATGCTATTCTGCTACTTCCCTGCCTTCACCTTCCTGTATTCCCCCTTTTGCTTTTGCTCTCTTGGCTAAGAATACTGGCCTCCTTTCTGTTCCTTTAACTTATGCTCTGCTTAGAACACTCTTTCCTTACATACCAGCACGACTCACAGTCTTACTGCCCTCAGGTCTCTGCTAAAATGTTATTTTGTCAGTGGTATCACCCAGGTCACTCTATATAAAACAGCCACTTTCCACCATTATCACTCTTTATTCTCTCCTTACACATTGTTTGTTTATTTTCTATCTGCCCTCACTTGAATATAAACTCTAGAAGGACAAAAATTTCATTTTGTTCAAAGCTGTATTCCTAATTCTCAGACAAGTGTGGAACCATAATGAAAATCTGTTGAATAAATGCATCTTCTCAACACAGAAGTAACATGCACAGTACCTAGACAATCACTGGTAGATAAAATTATTCAAATCTAACTTTACTAATAACCCTTAGACAGAGTTCAAGGGATTTGCAAGAAATTACATATAAAAAAAAAGGTAGAACCACGTCCAGTGACAGTTTTCATAATTACTTATTTTTCCTTCTTTTTTTTTTACATCTTGTAAGAAAGAATCAGCTGGACATCCTTCCAAAATATAAATCAGGAAAGCTTCTGACACCTGACAACAGGGCAGAGTAACAAGCTGCCTTATTTATAAGAAATCATGCTCAGAGGAAAAAAAAAACACGTTGTAGAGACTAACTGTTGAGTGTGATATAACGGAACTTGGAGGATATGCCACAGCAGAGTCAGAATTCAGCTTTCAAACTCCTTTTAGGATGTCATGAGGCGTTATGCATTGTTAAAAAGCTGCCAGCTCCTTCCCCAGAGGATTTGCCATCTCCGTGATGGGTGAAGCAATTTTCTCTGCTGATCTGTGAATGTTCTTCAACCCTTGAGTTCTCTGGGAATATGAATGCAAGATAGTATGAGGGTGAAATGTTAAAAACAATGACTAGTTATTCATGCCATTCAAATGTAATTGGTTTTTAGGAAAGACCTGACTTCTTTCCTGAAGTGGTGTATTGCTGTTTCAAATTAAATATGTATATTGAGAAATATGTTATCTTATGATCTGTGTAATTATAGATTTCCTCTCAATTCTTTTATAATCTTTTGTTTAATGTGCTCAGTACGATCTGTAGTTTATACTTGAACACAAAGAAACTGTTTAAGTGTATTCACTTCAGGATACCCTTCTGGCTATACTGTCTGCCATGACCCTCACCATTCTTTCATAGGATCCAATTTACAGAGGAATATGGTGAGTGCAGAGGGTAAAATTTCCTCCATATAGTTTTCTGCCCCTAATTTACCACAGTTCTCCTTATTTTTTGTCATCTTTTATTTTTAAGTCCAATAAGATGGAAATAAAAGCATCTTTCAATTAAAGAAGTGATTTTGGTTAAAGAAAATTCTGCAGGGTGGAAGAGGGAAATATAGATAGAGGGCATGAAATGAAGAAAAGAGCTAGCGAAGCAACAGGGAAAGATGGATAATGTGGGGGGAGGGTAAAATGAAAGAAAAAGAAAAGATATGGAAGAGTAAGATGTGGGGGTGAAGAAGTGAGGTTTGCAATTGACCTTGCCTTGGCACTTGCCTAGGAGGTTTTCTTCCCCACTAGCCTCTGTCTTTTTCTCGAAATGTAGGACACCGGGCAATGCCTCCAGCCGGGAGGACCAGAGAAGGAGCCTTGATCACTTGTTTCTTGGCTGTGCACAGGGGAGAATTCAAGCATGAACTAAAATGAAAGTAAAGTAAGGATAAGTTTATTCAAGCAGAGGAGAGGCAAGAAGCAGGCTACTCCACAGACAGAGCAGCTTTGCTCCTGCCAGGGTGTAAGCCTACTGTCAGTGTCCCTTAAATTAGAGTCTGTACATTCAAATTCGTAGGAGGCATATTCAAGAATTTTCTGGGAAATGGTGGAGATTTCTCAGAAGAACACCATGGGTCATTTTATCTTTTTATGGTCTTTCCGTTTCCAACAATGGTGGTGCAGTGTGTGTCTTTTCACATGGTAATGCATTGCCATGAGCATATAATGAGTCTTATGGTCACCATGTTGGTTTTAGCTGGTCACAGCCAGTCTTAGCCAGCTCCCAGACCATTCACCATCCATCCCACCTTGGGGCCTGGCTTTGGAACATAGTAATAAGTTTCAGAAGGATGGAGATTTCTTGTCCTACAGCCAGCCCTGCCTCCTCAGCGTGCCTTTCGTCTACCTTATAAACACACAGGGACTCCTCTGTCTCTATGAGGCCCAATAGCCAGGGGTTTTATCAACACTGTTCTTTTTAGAAGGTGGAACACCATTAGAAGGATAAAGTGGGGGAAATATGATACAGTAGTTCCTCATTACTGAGGAAGTTGTCAGGTGATGCCTAAGGTTATTTTCTACTTCAAGTCATAAAATTTTGATTGTCCCTTTTAATTTGAGCAATTTTTATTTCAAAATTATTTTATTCTTTCTTCTTTTGTGTTTTATTAACTCAGATCATTGGGGCATGTGACTTACCAGTGCCTTTTTTTGTTGCAGAAGGATACTTGTGAGAAATCAACTAACCAAAATGTCTGGCCTCCTCAGGTTGTCTGGACCTTTGATTTAGACTCAGCGCAATCATATTACATTGTGGTGAATGTCAATGGAACTAGTGAGCTGATGTTTGATCCATTCCTGCTCAGAGGTAGCCCTGGGTACCTACTTTATATTTTTTTAGGGCCTAATTGTAGAGAAGGGAAATAATGCTGAACAAGACAAGCGTGGTTCTGTCAAAAAGTTTTTAAAATTTTATGCAGGACACAGACATATAACAAATTGTTAAAGTGAGATGCGTGCGGTAAAGGAGAAATGCAAAATATATTATAGATGTACGTAAAAGTCTGAGGTCTCTGAAGAAGTGACATTTATGGTGACAGCCAAAAGATAGTAAGAGTTAGTAAATGAAGGACAGAGTGGGAGGCAAATTCCAGGCAAAAACAGACAACACTCTGTAATAGGAAAGATCCTAAGACATTGAGGAACTGAGGAAACTTCTGGGGCAATGAGTATGAGAGGGAATGTGGCATTTAATTCAAAAGGGGATGTAAGTAGGGGCCAGAATACTGAGTTCTTAAAGGGTATGAGAAGATTTTGGGTATTACCCTAATAGCAATAGAAATTCACTGAAGTTATTAAGCAGGTAAGTGCTGTGACTGATTTAAATATTTTAAAAGTTTCCCAAGCTTCTCAGTAAATAGTATACTGAAGAAGTTCAAGAATAAATATGGAAAACAGTTAAAGAGAGATTACAGGAGAGAGTTGATGGTGGCTTGGGCTGGTAGGTTCAAGATGGATTGGAAAGAAATTGGTAGCTTCAAGAAATGTTATGGAGTGGCTTAAATACCAAGAAATTCATGTGCTTTTGGAGGAAAGGGTGAATTGGTGGCACACTTGAAATATCTGGATTCAAAATTGAGATTCATTTTCTGATAATTTCCATAATATTTATGGGAAAAGAGACATAATGCTTTAAAAGGGTATGTCTCAAAAGATGAGGGAATATGGTGAGTACATGGAAGTTTTAGGCAGTTACGCTATGTCTAAATATAGTTTTCACATGGACTTCTCTATCTGTCCAAATCTAATAGTCCTAAACATAATTTTAACAGTTGTTCACTATTAGCCCAATTAATGTCAACTGTTTAACTACTTCATTTATACCATTTTGATTGTTCTTCTGATTCTTCCAGTCCAAGTATCAATAATTTTTTCAGCACCAGGTTTTTCTTCTAGTTTCTAAATAAACTTAAAATTACTGATAATTGCCTTTTATTCTTTTAACTGAAGAGTAAGATGTACACTATTTAGATGTCTAATAGTCATTTTTCTAAATAGATGTAGGATATCATTATGGATCTTGCTCTGGTGTAATACATATCAACATAGTAGTCAGCGTATGTAGTTTTATATAAAATGTTTATATTTTATTGTATCAAAATGGTAGCATTCCAAATTCATTTAAGTGGAGGCTGTTTAGTGGGAATTAAAGTCACATATCAAATAATTTAAAGAAAACATGGGCATTACTGAAATGGAATAAAGGGTTGCAACTTAAAATTTTGCCATTTAAAAGCTGCCACTTTTAGTGAATTATGTAATTTCATGAATGTCTGGTAGTTAAGTCAAATTTCATATTTTAAAAATATCTGTTTTTTTGGTAAGTTTTTAAACAACAAAGAAATGATTGGCAGTTTATTTATGACTAATAAAATGTTTTCTTCATAATTTAGTTTCCAACATCCAAAGCTAATTGCATCATTCAAATTAAGCACTTTAGAAATGGCTCTATTTAAAATCCCATTGTATTAAATGCCTTACTATTAAATAACCCTACCATTAGTTCAAGTATAGTAGGGACGTTTTTATCTCATTTTCTTACCTGGTGTATTCAAGTGTCCTTGAATAATTTTTGTTTTATTTAAACCCCAAATCTGCAATATTAATATAGAACATCCATCAAATAATAGAGAATTAGTGGGAAAAAATCAGGGAGAAAAACACATTCATTTGTTCACAGCTTGTTTTCATTCACTTCACATATTTACATAGACTCATTTAATCACACAGTAATTTCTTTGACAAATAATGAGTAAGCTCACCATAGCGGTTTCATTGTAGAGATAAATTAGACACAGAAGTTGTCCACGAAGAGCACATAGGCTTATGGGAAAGAAAATCACATGAGTTGTGACTGTATGACCCCTGTGGTGTAAAAGCTGTCTATGCAGGGAGCTGTGGGCTATAGGAGAGCAGCACATTCCTCAGCTTGAAGAAGACAGAAGAGACTTGATGCTTGAGGCATGAATAGGACTCAGCTAGCTGGATCAGGGAGCAGAAGCATTTTCGAGAAAGAAAAGGGCATTTGTAAAGGCACCGAAGAGTGAGTGAACTTGAAACATTGAGAGACTGGCAATCTTAATGGCCCATACACAGGGTGCTGTGCTGATGAAGAGAAAGAATGACAAGTAGGGCTGGCTTCCTGTGCTATGCAGAGGGATTGGACTTTACACCCAGTTCAATGTGAAGCTCTGCTGGTTCTCCACAGTGCATTAAGAATTAGGAATGCTGATGGAAGGTTAGTAAAAAACAATGGAAATGGAAAATAGTTGAATCCAAGAAAAATCAACAGGATGAGATGAGACATACCCTGTAATCGCTGTTTAATGGTACAGAAGGCATATGTGAGGAGTATGATGTTGAAATGACTATATCTGAAGGGGTTTATGGTACAGAATGCTTGCTTATGGCAGAAATTACTGAGTGATTTTACATTAAAAAATAATACTGCTTCCCAGCAATTTTTCATTTTTATTTTGTGGGTGGTAGTAATTATGTAAATGACAATGTTTCTTTTTTGACTTGGCTGAGAGTGTAGAGCTAAATTTGAAGCCCAACCAAAAGAGGGAGCATTATCTTGTTATACATAGTGAGTCAAATCACTGGTTTTACAATGTCCTCTTTTCTTTCTTTCTTTTTTTGTTTGTTTGTTTGTTTGTTTGTTTGTTTGTTTGTTTCTTTCTTTCTTTCTTTCTGTTTATTATTTCACTATACCATTGTGTTTTCTTTTGGGTGTCATTTTTGTATATTTATAATAAAATAATAATAGCTAACATTTACTGAGTACTTACAATTTGCCAGGCATTGTTATAAGTGCTCTTTTTTTCTCAAAACAAACCTATGTAGTAAGTACTATTATTATTTTCATTTGACAGATGAGGACACTGAGGCAGATACAGGTTACTTGCTTAGCACAAACATGGTTGCATGGCTAGGACATATTACCAATTTTTACAATTGAGTAACCTTATCCTTTGATTAATTTGTGTTGCCAGTTTATCATATAACAAATGTATATATATATATATATATATATATGTAATTTTTTTGGAAGGCTATTGTCTTCAATTGATTTGCCTGACAATTCTTGTATTTATTTACTTTTTCTTTATTTATATTAGTTCATTTACATCTCATATGTTACTGCATTGATTAGAAATTATAGAAAATGTTACATAATCATGATGGTATTGCTTTAGTGTTTCATTGTTAATTATAATTATACTAATGGTTCTTATAACATCAATTACAATGTTAACACGATGCAAACTGAAGTCACTCCATCTATCTGCCTAAGGTAATGTTAGTAAATGGTGTACCTGGGAATCAGACCCACGCCTGCCTAGCTCCAAAGTTCCTATTTTTATAAATGCTATTCTATACTTCATCCAGGAGTTTTCAGCACTATATAATTTTAATATAATATATATATATATATATATAATATCGTTTTGAATATATTTCAGTGTTATTATGATCATCTCAATGGAATGCAGAACATGAGGTAAAGATATAACAGCAATTGTTTATTTTTTTGTCATATATATTAATTAAACTTTATTGGGGTGACAATTATTAGCCAAGCTACATAGATTTCAGGTGTACAATTCTGTAATACATCATCTATATATCACATTGTGTTTACCACCCAGAATCATACAGATGGCCAATAGACATATGAAAAAATGCTCAACATCACTAATCATCAGAGAAATGCAAATATAAACCACAATGAGATATCACCTCACACTGGTTAGAATGGCTATCATCATCAAGACAAATAACAGCAAGTGTTGCAAAGGCTATGGAGGAAAAGGAACCCTCATACACTGTTGAGAATGCAGATTGGTGCAGCTACTATGGAAGGCAATGTGGAGATTCCTCAAAAAATTAAAAATAGAATTACCATATGACCCGCAATCCCTCTCTTGGGTATCTAGCCAAAAAATCTGAAAACATTTATCCATAGACATATATGTGCTCCAGTGTTCATTGCTGTTTTATTTACAATGGCCAAGACATGGAAAATAACCAAAGTATCCTTTGATAGATGATTGGATAAAGAAGATGTGATATATATACACAATGGAATACTATCCTGCCATAAGAAAGATGAAATAGTGCATTTACAACAACATGGATGGATCTTGAGATTATAATGCTAAGTGAAATAAGTCAGACAGAAAATGTCAGTCATATATTTTTAAGGTTTTGAGATGACATGGGGCATATTTCTACCATATGTTTTACCTATCATAAGTTGATAAATGTTTAATCATTATTACAGTATAGATTCTATCAAGTGTGTTAAGCATGAGACTAAGTATAAAAGAAAACTCTTAGATGAAATCCACTTTTTCTTCCTACCCATTCCTTTTACTAGAAGTAGATTAGAAGCATACTGTGCCTAAAAGTTATGATCAATTATATTATGTTTTGGTCTTATTACACCCATATAATGGCTTCTTAAAACTGTCAATATCAGCAAGTTATCATTTTTATTTGCAACATATAGGTATAAAATTATTCAAATATATATGCAAGTGATTCTCTTTGTACCAATCATGGGACTGTATATAGGCAGCTTGAGCTCCTGAAAGGAGAAATTACACTAAGAAAATAGAAAAACTCTAACAGCTTTAAATTCTGCAGTGTTATTTTATAACTATTCTGTAAATGCACTTATACAAGTAAAGGAATCAAGAAATGATGACATCAACTATATCTAAGAAGGTTTTTTTTACCTAATCATAAAATATTTCTAACCTATACATTGTACAGTTGCCAGTTTCAGTAATAAAACATCTGCATTGTGCACACCTCTATGTCAGCCTCTGTAGCCTTATTGTTATCTGATTTGTCTTCCACTTTCTAAAAGCATTCACTTTTTGCAGTTTTTACTCCCAATGTCCAGTACTGGTTTCCTTATTTTCTCTGCAGAAAACAAACTACCCAGTCTTTACTGAACAAATATTCTGTTTCTGGCAGTGGCTAATTGAACTATTTTCATTATATCATTTACTCCTCATTAATTGCCCTGTAGTTTGATATTATTTCAACTATTTGACTTCGAAAATAAATGGTGAGAGAGTGAAGTACCTGATTGTGTAAGTAGGTGCCAGAGCCAGGATTTGCTCCAGATTGAGGCTAATTTCAAAGGACTAGCACTTAACCTCTTCTAGACTATGCAACTTTCCAATATCCCACCACTGGCAAGGGAAAGGCACCTAGATTGAGTCAGTACGCTGTTCACCTTTGCGTTCAGTCACACTTAGAGGAAAAGAAAGTAAGCTTATTAGGAATCCTTTACATATTACATCTTAGGTAATTAATTATCTTAAGGGAAAAGATAGTCAAATTCCATGTTTGGCTCCAGGGCAATTACAGAGAAAGGCTCTTCATTAAGATGTTTCTATAGTTTAGCCCCTACGAATGCATATAAGAGAGCTTAAAGGTGAAAGAGCTACTTCTCTATAAATGTAGAGAGATATTGAGAGCAGATTTCTCAAGTACTTCTGGTATTAACAGTGATGGCTGTAGTTACTTTGGCAGTGATATTGGGCATTAAGCTTATGAAGGGTGCTAAAGCTTTGACAATGGGTGGTACTATTAGTTGCCGAGCTAAGAGCAACAATATTATCCTCATTGGCCCATTCCATGCCTTTGTCACTGGACCTTGGCACCCTCAGGAGGGACACTGAGGCAAGTGCTATTTGTAATTTCTTTGGTAGTTTTTGGAATTGCTTCCTCCCTTGACTGTGCTTGCCTATAAATGTCCTCTTAGCTTTTTTTTTTTTTTTTAATTGGGGAATTGGGGGATGGGAACAATGCTGGGGAATTGGGGGAAGGGGAACAGACAAGTTGCTGTCCTTTTGTTCTTCAGTCTAGCTGTGGAGAACGGTGTCACTGGCCCTCATATGTGGGATCCGAACCGGGGCCCTCTGGCGTCCCAAGCCAGCTAATAACCAAC